>NC_056742.1:10006767-10151767 GCF_019279795.1 Protopterus annectens
AGATGAAAACAAAACAGCTTGGAGATTTGGTATTCTTTATTGTCTTTTGAAGAGAGTTTTAAAGCATGTACTTTTGAGGCATTTTTGTGAATATTTTCGGGTGAGTTCTCCTTCTCAGCACATGCAGACAGTGTATAAACCTTCTTTAATCAACTGATTTGTTAAGCACTTCAAGTTTACTTTTTAAAAATGTTTTAAAGTTTAAAGAAATGTCTTTTGTTAAGTATAGTTAAGCTTGATTAGTTATATATGAAAGTGTATGTCATAGCTGGTGAAAGTTCACATTGGTAATGACATGAAATTAATTTTTTTACAAATTCTATCCTGCCTTGTGCTTTCCTGTGAATAAATATGCAGAACCAAATTATCTAACAATGAATGTAAATGTTTCATGTAGATAGTTGAAACAGGTTATTAGGTTAACATTTTTTGTAACAAAATACATTACTGTAGCCTTAGACTGTAACATGTTTACGACACAACACAAGTTCTAGACTGTTACTCTTCCAAGTGTCTATCAGGGTGGAGATGGTGGATAACAGAGCTGTAGTTGGCAGTTTCTTATCTTCAACTTTAGGGTTCACTAACTTCTTACTAACATTAGTTGATTACTTAGAAGTGTACATTCCTGTTTGGTGTTTGTATGTAATCTCAATTTCCTCTTCCTCTCCCACAACAAAATAATTTTACTCCTCTTTATACCCTCTGTTAACTGCCATGCCTGTCTTCTACTAAGATAACTGACATATTTGTTGTCAGTTTTATTAATGGTATCACACTGGTTGTAAACACTTAACTACATTCAGCATTTAATGTGTTGTGCTGCTTCTGTACTGTATATGCATGCATACAGGGGTCACAAAGTTTGTGACCTGAATATTGGTAACATCAGTGTTTTGTTACTTTAAAATGTCTTCCGTTCTTCTTAATGCATTTGAAAATGTTTAACTTTATGTATGTTTTGTTTTGCTACCTGTGATCTGAGTCATAAAAGGATGGGGTCCTTTTACCATTTCAACTACTTGGTTAACCAGTAAATATTCTGTTTTACAAAATAGTGAATTATAGACTTCTTTAAGTTTAAACTGCCAACATGTAGCCTAAATTGTGACATTCCAATGCAAGTGGCATGGATTTGTTGCAGAGTGGTCTGTGCATAAAGCAATGTGACAGTGAATTCAGACATATTGGGAGAGTTCAGTATAGCATTGATGAACATGCCTCTCCAAGTGTACATCATTATGAGGTGTTTAAAAGTTCATGCTCCTCGAAGTTCCACACTGAGAGTGTCTGTCACAAATTCACTGTTTGGAACTTTTTAGATGATGTCCATGATAAATAGAAATTAATCATATTAATTCATTAAAATATTTTTTTATAAGTAAAACAGCTTGTTTTAACTATCCTATGACATTTACAGTTGAAGTTGTTAGTAAGTTGTTAGTATGTGCTCCACATTTTAACCATTTGTTCCACATTATGACTGCTAATGTTCCTCATTTTGGAGATGGAAGGTTGAGAGCCCATTCATTATAAGGTCTGAGAAAATTAAACTGTGAGTTGTCTGGGATTCATTTCTTCCCCAGTACACAGGGCTATTAATGGAATGGTTTTATCAATCCATTTGTTGTATTTTGATGCTTCATAAGATTGTCTTGCTTCCTTATACTACTAGAATTTATTTTTTAATAATAACTTGGTCAGTTGCATTCCATGAGTTTGCAGGCCTAACTGTTGTTGCTTGTTTATTGGTCAAGGCCAGGCAGTTAAATCAACAAGTCCCATAGCTGGTGATGGGCAAAATTTGCCTGTTATATTTAGCTCCCTTTGCTGAAATAGGGACCTCATTATTATGTGTGATGTTATAATGGCTGGCACTGAAGCATGTGGAATGCTCCAAGACCACATTTGAGATGTTGCTTCGTTCAGTAAGTGTCTTTTGACCTGTAATTGTAGCAGGTAGATTCAGTTCACCTGAAGAAAAATGCAAAGAATGCTGGGTTGTGCTCCTTGATGGGCATGAGAGACACTTCAGAATAAGTGTATGTATGTATGTATAGATGTTAACATGGTAAGTATGTATGTATGTATGTATGTATGTAACCGTGGTACATACGTATGTATGTATAGATGTTAACATGATAAGTATGTATGTATGTAAGAATGTATGTAACCATGGTACATACATATGTATGTATATATGTTAACATGGTATGTATGTATATATATATATATATATATATATATATATATATATATATGTTGAAATGGTACAGTAGGCTCATAGGTTGTTACTAAGCATACAATTCAGTTGACCATTGAAGAGCCTATTCTAAATTCCCAATTGCCCCCAAAGCACTGTCTGATTAAGGGATGCTCAAGGTGACACTTTAGTCAAATGAAGGTTGAGGGAATCAAACCCTCGTACCACAGGAAGCAGCTCATTGACAGCTCATAGCCTTAATCCTCTGTGCTAACTGCAGAATGTAGACCTTGGGAATGTAAAAAAACATTTTATTTTTATATGGGAAATTAATGGAGATATAGCAGACAGGGAATCCAGTGACAAGCCGTTTTAGTTCTGTACAGGAACAATGATTGTTTGTCAGCAGAAATGTGGCAAACATGGAGAATACTCCAGTCTGTTTCTCCACAAGGAGCAACAGCACAGGAAATGCACTGAGAATTGAGCAGTGTGTTCCTTCCTTGGGATTGACATGTATGTGTTAGCACTTAGTTACTGTGCACAAAGAATCTAGTGACAGCCACTCTGAGAGCAGTGTTGTAATGCTGTGTGTCAGATCACAGGCAAGATGCCCGATTTTTTTAACTTATGCTTTGTTGAGACAAGGGATTAACATGCAAAAAGCCTTTGTGTAATGGCTTGGGGAGTAGAACACACTGTGTTCTGATAGATTATATCTGGCAATTAAGAATCCCTCAAGGGCCGTACTTATCTTTTTATAGGATAAGTCAGAGTTGGCTATGGTCTCAAGAATACAGTCCAGCCTAAAGCTTATATACTTATAAGACAATGCCCCACTTTCATTGGAGTCATATATTTGCATGAGACCAAACAAAGTAGAGTGAGATTATTTTTCTTTGTATAATGAAGATTCCCAGTTTATGTAGTCATTTTTGGAAATACTAAATACTTCAGGTAAGACAAAGCTATTGGCAGATGCACTGTGTGAACTGATGCAGATGACTGTTTAATCAGATCACAGAATGAACTTTCAAGACAAGAGTCCATTCTGAAAATAGAGACATTGGGTTTTTTGTTCATTAGAGCACAAGGATTAGTGTAATAGTTTGCCCAGCCAAACCCACCATAGCTTTTCTACAAGGACGTTTTCATTCATGGTGGCTGTTTAAACTTTGTTTAAGACAAGGTTTCATTTCTCACTGAACAGATGAAAATAGGCATTCAGTGCACTTCGTAACATAACTAGACACTGTTATTGTCTTGAAATCTGATGTTGTCTACAGATAAAATGGTGGCACTTTGCTGAGTTCACTTTCCAGTTTACTTTGATGATATTTTGTTGAATCCCCTGTACATGTTTAAGTTTGGTTTTACATTACCATAGTCAGACTGATGGGTTCAGCTCTCAGTAATCCAAAACATTGTGTATTGTGCTGTGGCAATAATACTTGTTACATTTACAACTGCAATGGAGTGAACATGTGCAGACAATACAATATTATAGATTTTGCATGTGATCATATTGAGATTTGAACTTGAGTCTCCCAGGACTCCGCTTACAGCTAGAAAACCACAGTAAGCCTAGACAATGATGGTCTTTAGTTTTTGCTTGAAACAATAGTATCCCTGTTTTATTTACAGCATTTTGACAGCAGTGTAAATTGGAGTGGACAAGAACATTTGCAGACAATACAGTATTATACTGTATATTTTGCACTTGCTCTTTTGAGATTTGAACTTGGGCCTCCCAGGAAAACCAACAACTGGAAAACCACAGTTAAGATAGTCATCAGAGGTCTTTGTTTTTGCCTAAAGCAATAGTATCTGTTTTATTTACTGCATTTTGACAGCAATGTAAATTGGCGTGGTCAAGGAGACTTGTGTCCCTCTGCATTGAAAAATACAAGTCTTAGAAGTTTCCACTTTCCTCAGTGTTGGTGCAGTCTTGATGGTATTATAGTTAGCTAAGGCGACAGATGGTGGCGCTCCCAAATGGAGAGTGAAGGAGGAACAGCTCCCCTGCAAAAGTGGCTTATGTTACTTTGGGAGGGAAAATGTTGTAGGAGTGTAATTGTTTTGTCAGTAGGGATATAATGATCAAAGGAGGTAGGAAAGGAAAGAGGATCAAGCTTGAGACAGGGAATTTCTTTTTTATTTAGCTATAGATGAAGTCATTAATGTGACTAAGGGTTTTAGCAGGGAAGGCGAACAGGCCAGGTGACAGAGAAACCCATCTTTGGTAAGTCATGGAAAGACAAGGTTACCAAAGTGCTCAACCAGGAGAAGGAAAGGTGCATCTTGTGGTAGGCAAAGGCACCATAACATATACAAGACAGCTGAGGTTGTAGCATGCAAGGATAGGTAGATGGCAAGTGTCAACAGTGAGGGGTTGAGAATAGCATTCTCAGTAGTGCTACATCTGCCACCCATGAATAGGCCATGAAAGAAGAACATTAGAGAACTACAGAAACTGGCCATGGCAGTTGATAAGGGAAAATGTCTTGGATATGGAAAGAATATGAGGGAGATGTTGTGACAGGGAGCTCAAATGTATGTCAGGGGCAGTCTCCCTCCTTCCCCACAAAGGACAGGCTGAAAATGTGAGCTGAAAAGGTACTTCTCCAGCAGCTTACATTTAAAGCAAGATGGAAGGGAGTGTCACAGAAGCAAAAAGAGGGAGGGAGGCACTGGGGCAAAGAAGAAAATAGATGTGGAACACAGCAGAGGTAATAAACACAATATTGTATTGTGTGGCTGAGTGTAATTATTACAAAGTGCAAAGAGCCTCAGAAGGAGGATGATCAACCTGCAAGAAATAGCACAGGAGGGGAGAGTAGTCTTCACAAAAACGTATACAGGTGACAATGGGGGGAGGGGTGAAGACATGGAGGTGACTGAGTATAAGGATTACAGAATCACAAGTACCAGAGATGGTTTGTACTTTTCACCACTTTGCTTCCAGATACAGTTAAAACATTTTATCTATCCACATAGTGCCTTTTTAGGCCATGCCAAGTTGTTAAACCCGCCAACATAACTAAAATCAGTCACAACTACTTAAAGGTACTACTGCTCAGTGGTAGGAGTTTAAATAAAAAACTGCTCCCCCTGGAAGCACTCCTCATCCTGGAGAATGCAGACATATGCACAGTCACAGAAACATGGTTCGGAACCATAGAAAGCAGCCCAGCTATCAAAGGCTACATTGCCTTTCATACATTTTAATCCCCTTCACTCTTGATAAAACAATGGAGGAGATGTCTCAGTGCTCATAAGGTGCTCAGAGGTTTTTAGACTTTGTCAATGCAAACACCTTGGAACAAGTAGTTAGCTAACTATAGCGGTACACGCATCCTAGACCTAGTACTCACAAACATGGGGGAGTGCTGCTGTCTCACATGCATTAACACCTCTCTGGTAAGATCTGACCACAAAATGATCTCCTTTAGTATTAAAATTAACATAGAACCCCCATCAAACTCCAAACCTTTTAAGAAATTTTCTAATGCCAATTATCTCAAACTAAGTGACAGCTTATTATACTTCCAAACCCCTCTGAACATGGATGAGTGAGGCCTACTTTGAGTTGTACATAAAAGCACTGTATAGCCACATTCATTGCTGTGTAGAGGAGGCAGTACCTGTCTGAGTCAAAACTATTATTACTGGCAAAAATTAACCATCCTGTTGGACCCCCTAGTATAAGTAGGCTATGGCTATTCAACAAAAGGAAAAAAGTCCTCTCCCAAGGCTAAGAAAGAACAGACAAAACAGTGCAAAAAGACAATCACAAGTCTAAACAAACAAATTAGAGAGATGACAAATCTGCCAAAGCAAACTATGAAGTAGAGATAGTCTCCCAGGTGAAAGATAACCATAATGCTTTTTTCATATTATGTTCATCACTTCAGGAGAAATAGTAATGTGCCGAGTTAGTCATGATCAAAACAGTGGACCCCTAGCATAAACAGGCTATTCAACAAAAGGAAAAAAAAAATCCTCTCCAAGGCCAAGAAGGAACAGACAAAACAGTGCAAAAAGACACTCGCAAGTCTAAACAAACAATTTAGAGAGATGGTCAAGTCTGCCAAAACAAACTATGAGGCAAAGATAGCCTTCCAGGTGATAACCATAATGTTTTTTTTTTTAAATTATGTTCGTAACTTCAGGAGAAACGCTTAGCAATATGCCAAGTTAATCATGAACAGAATACTTGCATCCAGCCTGAAACTACAGCAAACCTGCTGGCTGACAAGTTCAGTTCAAAATCCCTCCCATCACCTCCTGCCACACCAAAAGAAATCCCTCAACCATCCCCCTACCAGTTATTACGAGGGAACAGGTCCTTACTGCACTTGCTAAAGCCAAAAACACAGCCTCCATGGCTCCCAACAATATTCCAGGATGCTTCTTAAACAGCTTGAAACAGAATCTATCAGGGCCACTAGGAATCCTCTTTAATCACAGCCTCTGGATGGGCTTTGTCCCAAAGGAATGGAGGACTGCAACAGTCGTTCCTCTGCACAAGGGGAGACCCATCAACTGACCCAGGGAACTACAGACCCGTAAGCTTTACCAGTCTTATCTGCAAGGACCATGGAGAGAATCATCATGGACTGATCAATAACGACATAGGAACTCTCCAAAAATTGGATCAGACCCAATTTGGCTTTGTCAAAGAGAGGTCTTACCTGCTCAGTCTGCTGGACTTCTTCAACAAAGTCACCAGGGCCATGGATGGGATAAAACTGCACACACCGCTTATCTAGTCCTGGCCAAAGCTTTTGACACAGTTCCCTACTCAGGGATCATAGATAAATTTACTGAGTTAAGCATAAACCCCTACATTGTCAGGTAGATAGCCATTTGGCTCACTGACAGGACACGTTGTCTGGATAGGTGAATCTACTTCCAGTAAGAAACCTGTAACTAGTGGTGTCCACAGGGCTCAGTGTTGGGACCTTTCCTGTTTTGTATATACTTCTCTGAAGTGAAGGTCAATGTTGGGAGCCTGTGGATCAACAAGCTTCGCTGACGACTGTAAGCCAGGAACAATCATTGAATCCCTTAATGATGCTGACTTCCTAGAAACAGGCCTAAAGTGACAAACCACTGGTGCCAAAACCATGGTCTGAGACTAAATGCTAAAAAATGCATAATCATACCCTTCGGTAAGTCAGCTATCTCTGTAAATTATAATATTGATAGCACACATGTAAAAGTAGACCCAGTGGTGAGGGGCTTAGGAACACGGATAGATAGTAACCTAAAGTTTGACCAACAGATAGCTACAGTAGTGAAGAAATCCTTGTGTGTGGCTCAACTTGTAAGTAAAGGCATGGCATCAAGATGAAAGGAAGTCATAATGCCATTGTACTTTGCCCACATCAGGCCCATAATCGAGTGCAATGCTCCCTTGTGCGTGTACCTAACCATGCACTTACAGCAAATGGAGTGGCCCCAGAGGTTTCTCACTAAAAAAATACAAAGGGTAAGGCACATGTCTTATGCAGACCGACTAAGGGCCCTCATATCATGTATTGAGTGGGGACTTATGCTTGACCTGCAGGGCATTTTCTGATCCAGCCCTCTTGAAAATGTTACATATTCGCAAGAAAAACTATACAAGGGTTATGTGTTCCATGGATCTGAACCTTATTTCTGACTCTAATAGGACTTGCTAGAGAGTCAGATTCATATTCCAAAGGCCACCTCATCTGTGGAATAAACTTTCCAACTTCATAAAACAAATCCCATCCATCAATCTCTTCAAAAAGAATTTGGAAAAATGGATAGGGAACCGTACGTTCACTCCTGGGGTACTGCTCATGTTCCCTTATGGACAGAGGCAGTCTGAAAAATGACTCAGGGCTCCAACACCCAAAGACCCACTACCTGATAGTATCCCATCCCATGTCTGGGGCATAACGATAAAATAATGTCATATCCTGGGTTTTATTTGCTAGGCTTGTAAAGGGTTTTGTGCCATTAGCCTATTAATCACCTATGAACAAAGAGAAACAAAAGGGGCGATAGAGTAGTGAGCTGCATAAGGGAGGGCATCAGATTTAAAGTTACAGATGAGGATCATTGGTACATGAGGGAGGGCAAGAGAGCAGATCAAAGCTATAGGGGTAAGAATATTTGTTCTTAAAGTAAAATAGGAGGAGAGATCTGGCGAATTAGTGCAGTGTGCTGACCTCGGGCGCATCAGTTGTGGAAGATGAGAGATTGTGACAGAGAATAAATGACAAGGATAGGAGGAATCACACACACACACACACACACACACACACACACACACACACACACACACACACACACACACACACACACACACACACACACACGCATACACACACACACACACTCTCTGCTTGAGCACTTGTGGAATCATATCAGAGAGGTAAAGAGACATTATTAACTCAACACTGTTAGCTCTCATTTGGGACAAGAATACAAGACCTCCAGCATATTGTGTTGGCTTCACTGCCACTGGACAAAGAAGAGCCTCTGATCAGATAGATGTTGGGTTTTTCCTAATGAGCTTTATCCTTTCACCTATGAAACTTCCATGGGAATCAAGGCCAAATTACAAATACACACAAACAAACCGAAATAAAGCACTCTGTTAAAGCACAGATAGAGTCATGAAGTGGAGGGATAATGTTAGATGTCCTTCTATTCTTATGTTGTAGTATTCTTAATATGAGGGATTCATTGCCAAAGGTGGTCCCAACGCCCAGCCAGTACAAAAGATATTAACTACTGCAGGATATGTGGGAAGTGGCATGTAGGCCAGCAGATGGCATAGGCTATAAAAGTGATGTCTGCAAGTACCACCCTCAGAACTTCTCTGCCGCCATTCTGAATGCCATCTGTGATCATTGGTTTGCTAGTCTGAGTTGTTAGCTGGATACAAGAGATTCAGATAAGTGCCCCGTTGGGGGTTTCTTTTATTTTTTGGCTACTGCTTTTTTACTGTGATATTTACATGCATTCCCACAAGGGCAAATGCCAGTGTGAATGAAAAATTCCACATAAAGACTGTCACAATCAGTGTCTGTTTTGCTTAAAGCCCAACCACAACCACAAGTCTTGCCCTATCTGTAAAGCTTACATTCTTAAGAACCTACGTAGCCACCATTCCTCTTTTAATATTTATCTAGAGAAAAAGATTGAAAAGGTTAGTGCACAATGTTATGGAGTGTACATCAGGGTCTTCTGCTGAGCATGCTATGAAGAAAGCTAAGAAACGTAGGCCCAAAGCTTCAGCTGTGCCTCCCCTTTTCTATACAAATGTCCATCAGCAGATCTAGTGACTGTTTCTGTGGCTGCTGATACACATTCTAGACTTGACTTTTGCCATCCACTTCTCTTCTTCCTTCAGATAAAGAGTGTGTGACCATAGAAAGGTTGGGGAAAAAGGTTTATACCTCGGCCATCCTAGCTTTCCATGCTATCAGCTACCAAACCCATATGACCCAGTATGCTTTGGCTGTCCTTTCACAGGCTACTCAGCTTCTCTCTGACTTTCTAGAGCTGGAAGTTAAGTCACAGCTTTCATCACTTCCAAGGACTTCCTCCCAGGTGACATGCTAGTCTATTAAATGCAGCTATAATTCAGCTGAAGTATCTGCTTCAGCAGCTGCATCTGGCTCTGTTTTGAGGAGATACGCCTGGTTGAGGCTTCAGCCACTTCCAGATGACTGTAAGGCTAAATTACTGGATGCTCCCTTAGGTAATAAGGCTTTGTTTGGAGCTCCAGCAGCAGACTTCAAGTCCTTGCATGAGAAAGGTAAAGAACTTTTAATAGCAGAGCTTTGGCCGGCTAACATCTACCTGACATCAGCTGGACGTGTAAGTGAACTTAAGTACACTTTTATCTGCTCTTTTGCATATAGTACTGTATTTAATTTATTTATTTGTGTTTTTCACTGAATATTAACTCATCTGAAGTTGTGGCTGTCTCTCTACAGAGTACTTTTTAGAATTTCTGTGTAGCCATTGATAGCAGTGGGGGTAGTTTCAGCTCATCACTGACATCCTGTCTTGCCTTATATAAGTGGTACATTTTGAGTTATCTCTGCTTAATATTAGAGCTTTGGCCTGCTGACATCTACCTGAAATCAGCTGGATGTATAAGTGAATTTAAGTACACTTTTATCTGCTGTTTTGCATATAGTACTGTATTTAATTTATTTATTTGTGTTTTTCACTGAATATTAACTCAACTGAAGTTGTGGCTGTCTCTCTACAGTTAGTTCCCCACCCACCCTGCCTATTCTTGTTTTGGTGTTAATGTTGGTGGCTTTGAAATTGCCCGCCCCTCTTGTAGATTTGTATTTGGATACTCCTTCTGGGCCCATCTCATTTGCTCACTTAACTGAGTGCAGTGAAATCATATTCTGATTTCAGGCACTCCTACTGTGTACAAAGAGAGCATTTGGGAAGGACAACCCCTGTAGGCTCTTAATCCTGCTCTGTTCCTTCCCTCAAAAAAAAAAAAAATATATATATATATTTTATTCATCTTCTCTTACTGCAACTGTCTTAGTTGCTCTTCTGCGTGCTATCTGTTCAGTCGCGCTTACTCAGCACTTATTACTGCTTGTTAGCAGCCTTCTAATTTACTGCCTTCTGCACTTGTTTTTTGTTAATTTAATTGCATTTATTTGAACTGTATTTGCCGTAGTGTTGCTACACGCTCAGGTGTGCTGGCCTGCACTACAATTTGAATTGTATTTACTGCTGTTTTAGCTGCTTTTCTGTAACAAAAAAAAAAAATTCTAAGCATGTTTCCTGCCTTTCCTGTAACTAGTCAAGTCCAGATACAGACTTGCTGTATCCAGGACTTTTGGTAAGCTTCTTAGACCCCCCCCAAGCCTTTCCGTGTTGGAGGGAAGCCTTCTAGCTTATCAGTGGGAGTGGTAAGCATCAGGTAGCCTATCTACCACAAGAGGAGTGGCCCCTGGCCCAGAAATTGTAGCTATTGGCTTTGTGAGCAGTTTTTTTCCATCTCTTTCAACTTTCTGGCTTGAAAGCCACACTCGTGCCTGTTTCCTGCCTTTCCTATAACTAGCCTAGTCCGGTTATAGAGTTGCTGTATCCAGGATTGTTAGTAAGCTTCTGAGCCCCCAAGCCATTCTGTGTTGGAGGAAAGCCTTCTAGCTTATTAGTGGGAGTGGTAAGCATTGGGTAGACTATTCTCCACGGGAAGAGTGAGTTTTGGCCCAGAAATTGTAGTTTATTTGGCCGTTTGGGCAGTTTTCCTTCTCTTTCAACTTGCTGGCTTAAAAGCCTACGTTTGTACTTGTTCCCCACTTTTCGTGTAACTAGTCTAGTCCAGGTACAGATTTGCTGTATTCCAGGGTGCTTTGTAAGCTTCTGAGCCCCCCAAGCCTTTCTGTGTTGGAGGGAAGCCTTCTAGCTTATCAGTGGGAGTGGTAAGCATTAGGTAGCCTATCTACCACAAGAGGAGTGGTTCCTGGCCCAGAAATTTTAGCTATTGGCCATTTGGGCAGTTTTTCCTGGCCCAGAAATTGTAGCTATTGGCTGTTTGGGCAGTTTTTTTCCAGCTCTTTCAACGTTCTGGTTTAAAAGCCACACTTGCGCTTGTTTCCCACCTTTCCTGTAACTAGCCTAGTCCAGATACAGAGTTGCTGTATCCAGGACTGTTGGTAAGCTTCTGAGCCCCGCAAGCCTTTCTGTGTTGGAGGAAAGCCTTCTAGCTTATCAGTGGGAGTGGTAAGCACTAGGTAGCCTGTCTACCATGAGAGGAGAGGTTCTTGGCCCAGAAATTGTAGTTTATTGACCATTTGGACAGTTTGTCCATCTCTTTCAACTTTCTGGTTTAAAAGACCACATCTACGCTTGTTTCCCATCTTTCCTGTAACTAACCTACTGGGTAGCACTAGAAAGCCTTAGAATGATACAAGCCTTCTAGCTTACGAGAGAGACTTTGGAGTGATTAAGTATCAGTTTTCTGTACTTTCTTGCTGTACTTAACTGTTTTCCACCTGAACGCATATTTTCCAGCATTTATTGTGATTTAAAAGCTTGTTTGTTTCACATATTGTACTTATTTGACTGCCTGCACTTTTAAAGAGTTGTTTTTTGTTTAAATAATTTGTTTAACGGTTGTAGGCTACACACTAAAGTGCAATAGCCTTTTTCTGATCATTTGTAGTCATTTAAAGCTGTTTTAAGTGTATTTTTTACTGTTTTTGCCTTATCTTTAAAATAAAATTCCATGTTTCCCACATTTCTAAGCTAGTATAGTCCAGTTTTCAGGCTAGTGTTGAAATCAGGGCTGTGATACTAGTTTCTGAGTTGCCCATACCTTACTTGGCTAGAAGGAAGTTTCTCTGTTCACCTGTGAGAGAGGGGAGCTTTGAGCAACCTATCTGTCCCTGACCAGGAGTGGTTCCAGCCCAGAAGTTAGTAGTTTATTGGCCATTTTGGGCTAATTTCTATCTCTTTCATTTCCCTATGATAAAAACCGCGTTTGCACGGTTTTGCGCACCGGGCAGTGCTGGTTAGCTACGGTTAAATTATTCCCGGCTCCCCTAAGTCTCCTCTTCAGTTTTTCCTTTGAATCTAGTCTAACTCTCAGCCTAAGCACTCAAAAAGCATCTTACAGCCCAGCACTTGCTCAGACCTAATAGCAAGCACTAATATACCCCAACACTGGTTGCCCAGCAGGGCAAGGCTCTTTATTCACCCCTCACCAACCAAGCGACTAAGCAGCTCACCCTACTATTCAGGCATGACCAAAGGGCAACTTCAGGTGCACTCTCCAGTCCAACTGGTGAATCTGGGTATCCTGAGGCAATGTTACAACTGCCTCATGTACACAGACAACCCTCTCCTCCTACCACAAAACACTAACATGTGCAAGAGATGCAATTATACAACCAAACTGGAAGTAAGCCGTCTCAACCCAAGACTGGAACAGACAGTCAAGAGGAGAAGGTTAACACTTGCACCACAACTCCAGCCGCACACAGACCTACTAAAAGAGCACTGGCAAAAAATATACATAAATACACAAAACCACACTCGGAGGCTCTAAATAAAAACCTGCAAAAGCATTAGAGACCTCCAAAGCAGACATCCAAACAACCTGCGCTTCCCGTCACAAACCAGACAACACATAAAACAAAAAATCAGTGTTGCCGCACAATCACAGCCCTTAAGGCGAAATAACATACCTAACATACTAGTAATAGGTGACTCTATAGTCAGGCACA
This sequence comes from Protopterus annectens, assembly GCF_019279795.1. Taxonomy (NCBI): domain Eukaryota; kingdom Metazoa; phylum Chordata; order Ceratodontiformes; family Protopteridae; genus Protopterus; species Protopterus annectens. The sequence goes on from NC_056742.1 coordinate 10,020,226, forward strand.
CTGACATCCCACTCACTAGGCTGGACAAGCAGAAGGTTACTGTTAGCTGCCTGTCGGGAGCCAGAATCTGCCCCATAACACAAGCACTGAGGTCACTCCAGAACAAGTACAAATATGACTCTGTCATTGTTCATGTTGGTGTGAGTGACCTGAGACGTACCTCCCTGGACTACATGAAAAGAGACATGAAAGAGCTCTCTGATCATGAAGCCCAGGCTGGTATGACCCTGACCCTGAGTAGCATCCTGCCCTCACCAAGAATGATACCTCAGTATAAAGAAAAAAATGATCAATTTCAACAATTGGCTAAGCTTTTGGTGTCATTCAAAGGGGATCCCGTGTCTGTCACCCTGGGGCGACATGCTAGACAAGCCACGTTGCTTCGCAAGAGACGGCTTGCACCTGTCACCCCTAGGCTTTCGAATACTGGCCAAGGCTCTTGCTGCCCCCATAGTGCCATTTTTAGGCAAGGCTCAAAAGTCAAACCCACCTCTGTAAACAGCACAATTAACAAAAAACTGAGGGTTACAACGCCAGGAGTTTAAATCTCAAAATGCACACGCTCGAAGCACTCCTCAGTATGGAGAACGTCGACATCTGTGCAGTAACTGAAACCTGGTTCAAGACTCCAGAGAGCACCCCAGCACTGCCGGGCTACAACGCATACCACATGTTTTGGCCACAGAACACGGACCGAAACACAAAAGGAGGGTGTGTATCCGTATCAATCAAGGATACCTACACCCCCAGGTTAGTGGTGCAGCATGATACCTCTGAGATCATCCATGTGTAACTAACATCGGGCAAATCTGCAATGCAAATTGTGGCCTGCTACAGATCACCCTCCATGACCCAAGACCACCACTCCACCTTTATGGGGACACTGGAAAACATGAAGGTCCTACCAAACACCCTGATATTGGGCGATTTCAATTACCCTACCATTCACTGGGAAAACTACTTGAGTACAAATTCCCAGGCCCAGCACTTCCTGGAATTCATCAACTCTCAAATGCTCTGGATCAGCTGGTAAACTCCCCTACCAGAGGTGAAAACATATTGGACCTGGTCATCACCAACATGGGCGACAGGTGTTCCACACCGGAGGTCAACCCATCACTGGTTAGATCAGACCTTAAACTAATCACTCTGAATGTTCACACCCCATCACCACCCCCAACTAAGGAAACCACAGTAAAAAATTTTTCTGCAGCAAACTTCACCTTACTTAAGACAGAGGTGGTAAGTTTCACAGCCCCCACGCTAAAGGATAATGCTGCCCAAGATGCATAAACCTTTACAAATACACTCTATGAGCACCTACAAGGATGCATGGATCGTGCCATCCCTAGCAAAACCAAGACTCACTCCTCTAAGAGAAAGAAACCAGTTTGGTGGACCCCTGCAATAAACAGGCTATACAATAGAAGGAGAAAACTAGTTCAGAAAAAAAGCAAATCCCAAGAAAGAAAGACATCCCTGATCAGTATCAGGAAGAAACTGAGGTCCCTCATGAAATCATCCAAGGCTAACTTCAAAAGAAAAATAGCCAAGGATTCAAAAGATAAGCACAAAGCCTTCTTTAGCTATGTTAAGAATCTAAGTGGCAACTCGCAGATATGCACTGAACTTGTGCAAAATAGCACAAATATACTGAACCTACTGATATTGCCAACATCCTGGCAGATAGATTCAGTGCAAACTTCACCCCCCTCTCACTGCCAAAAGGGCCCACAACAATACCAGAAAAGTGTAGTGTCCCAAAAATTACAGACGCACATGTGAAAAGGGCCCTTTCAAAAGCCAAAAATACAGCGTCAATGGGACCAGATGGTGTCCCAAGCTGCGTCTTGCACGAACTACAGAACAAACTAGCCCCCCACCTAAACACGCTGTTCAACCTCAGCCTCTCCACAAGCTACGTGCCCATAGAATGGCGCACAGCAACGGTTATTCCTCTCCACAAAGGAGGGGCCACAGCTGACCCTGGTAGCTATCGCCCCATAAGCCTGACTAGCCTGGTCTGCAAGGCTATGGAGCGCATCATCATGGAACTCATTAACAAAGACATTGGAAACCTCCAAACACTTGACCCGACCCAGTTCGGCTTTGTTAAGGGCAGATCATGCTTACTAAACCTGGTTGACTTCCTCGAGACAGTCAACAAGGCCATAGATGAGGGAAAGGTGGTTCACACAGCCTACCTTGACTTCGCCAAGGCTTTTGACACCATTCCCCACTCGGGTATTACAGAAAAACTCACCAGCCTGAACATAAACCCCTACGTCACAAGATGGGTTGCCAACTGGCTTACAGACAGAACTCACATGGTAAGAATAGTTGGCTCCAGGTCCGACTCTAAACCAGTCTCAAGTGGTGTCCTGCAAGGCTCTGTCCTGGGACCCCTACTGTTCATCATATACTTCTCAGAAGTACAGGCAAACATAGGAGGACTATGGCTAACCAAGTTCACCGATGACTGCAAACTGGGAGCCATAACTGACTCTCCGGCTGACACGGACATCCTCCAAAAGGGCCTTATTGAGACGGACACCTGGTGTCAAAGTCATGGCCTTAAGCTAAATGCCAAAAAATGCATAGTCATCCCGTTTGGGAAAAACAAAACACCCACGAATTACCACATAAGTGGCAGCCCCCTTAATACAGAAGAGGTAATAAGAGATCTGGGGACCCAGGTAGATAGTAATCTCTCCTTTGACAATCATATTGCCAAAGTAGTTAGGAAATCCTTCTATGTGGCCCATTTAATTACTAAAGGGTTCGCATCTAGAAATAAAGAGGTTATAGTGCCCCTCTACTCGTCACTCTTTAGACCCATCATAGAGTACAATGCCCCATTTGGGATGTACCTCACAAGACACTTCCAACAGCTGGAAAGACCACAAAAGTACCTCACCAAAAGGATTACTGGTCTCAAACATATGTCCTATGCAGCCTGACTGAAAAAACTCCAGCTGTACTCAGTGGCATATCGCTTACTCAGAGGTGATCTCTGCCTGACTTACAAAGCCATGTCCAGCTCAGAATTGATGGACATGCTCTACCTAAAGAAATGTCACTGCGGGCCACGTGCTCTAGTGAGCTAAACCTCGCCACAACAATAAATAGAACATGCTGGAGGGATAGATTCCTGTCACACAGAGACTCCCCATGCTTTGGAACAAAATTCCAAATTACATCAGGCAGAGCCCCTCACTAACACTCTTCAAGAGAAACCTTGACAAGTGGATGGGTAACAGAAAATACACCCCTGGGATCACTTCATTGGCTCTGCTTGACAGAGGATCAGTTAATTAATCAATGGGGTGGCGAAAGCAGACACACTCTGGCTAGGCTTATAAATGCCCTTGGGCAGATAGCCTAGTACCTACCTATGAATCTATGAATTACAGAACCTAAAACACATTGTCTCCGGTTCCTAAATTCCAAAGGAATTATCAAGCTAAAACTCCTTTTGTTAGGAAATAATCCCACGCTCCTCCTTCCAGAAGTAAGATGGGTGTTAGGAAACCTACTGCATCTAAATCCTCTTAGCCTGCTCCTGCCCAAAAACAGCCTTTTCCAGACAAGCTAGGTAGTCTGTGACTACCAACCTTTTCTCAGCCAGTTTTCTCTCTCTCTGCATCTTTCCCTGTCTCTTCCAGACTGGGAGCATATTACTTAAGATTCATGGGTCCCTTCCATTATCCACAAAGGGTATTTTATGGTGTGGGAAGCTCTTCCATTTTTAATGGGCATTCCTCAACCAGCTCGAGAGCAGCTACAATTTTTTCTGGAGGTGATTCAGGTATTGAAATCCTAGGGAGCTATTCAAGAAGTTCCACTGCACCAAAGAGGAAGAGGTTTCTACTCCAGGATATTCCTGGTTCCCAAGAAAGATGGTCTTTGGAAACCCATTTTGGATCTTTCATAGCTCAACACCTTCCTAAAGGTCCCAACCTTCCGCATACTTTCTCTGCATACGTTGTTTCCCCTCATCCTTCCACAAGCTTTTATGGTCTCTCTGAACATCAAGGTAGTTACCTTCAGATTCCCATTCATCCCCTTTTCAGTAAATATTTTCAGTTTTCTGTTGCTTCATCACATTTTCAGTTCTCTTTGTCCATTGGTCTCTCTGCAGCACCAGGGGTATTTACAAAATGCCTGGCTGCTGTGATTGCTTATTGCAGATTCCAAGGTGTACAGATCTTTCCACATCTGAACAATGTCCTTCTCCAGGCACTCCTTCCAGAGACCTTACAACAAATGTCCTTTTCACTAATTCCCTTCTGCAAAGACTGGGTTTCACAATAAACTTCTCAATATCATTCCTCACCCCTTCCCAGCGCCACATCTTTCTAGGGTGCAGAATCCAGACAGATTGCATGTTGGCCTCCCTGCCCCCTCAGAAAATTCTGTCTCTAACCAAATTTTTCCAAGACCTTTTCCCTCTGCATTCTCTTACAGCCAGGGTGTTTCTCCACCATCTAGGATTCATGGCTTCCACCATCCCCATGTTACCTGTGGCCAAACTTCATGTAAGGAAATTTCAGTTGTACCTCAAGTCAGTTTGGAGCCAACATGCGCACCCATTGGACTTTGTTGTCCCTCTTCTTCCTTGTCTGAAGAGGGAACTTTGTTGGTAGATTCAGCAGGTTTCTGTGAACCCAGGCCTTCCTCTGCATCCTCTTCTTCCACTTCAAGAATTGTTCACAGGTGCCTCAGACATGGGTTGTGTGCATCCTTTGCATCCTGAAAGGTTCAAGGCCTTTGGTCCCCTTCTCAAAGGAAGGAACACGTAAGCATAAAACAGATGAGAGCCCTGCTGTTGGCTCTACAGACCTTTCACTCTCTTTCTTGTCTAGGCCCTTTAAGACTGTTTCCAGACAACACCACAGTTCCTTGGTATGTAAACAAATGGGGGGGGGGGGCAAAATCGTACCTTTTGTGTGGGCTAGCCCTCATGGCATGAGAACTGGCAACTCAGTACCAAGTCACCCTTCAGGCAGTATACATCTCCTCCAATCAGAATGTAATGGCAGACACTCTGAGCAGGTCCATGACTCAATCCCACAAATGCTGGTGGGGTATTCCTCAAGTAGATCTTTTTGCCTCTCCTATGAAAAGAAAACTTTCACAATTTTGTGCCAGAGTCCCAGACCCTCTGATCTGGAAAGTGGATACCCTTTCTTTCACATGAAAGGGGATGTTTCTCTATGCATTCCCCTCTTCCCTCTTATTCAGAAAGTTCTGCAGAAGATTCAGCAGGACAAACCAAAAATCTTGCTGGTGACCCCCTTTTGGCTAAGACAGCATTGGTTCCCTCTTCTACATTTAGCCAGGGGCAGTCATCACAAGTTACCTCACAGTGTGGATCTTCTCACACAAGACAAGGGATGTCTCATGCATCCACACCTGTCAGCTCTACATCTGACACAGTGGGTGATAGGCTTTTGATTCCTTTCAGACACCTCTTTTCAGAGGATGTACTTAGGGATGTTCATCGTGTTACACTGCTGCAGTCATCACACTTGGGTTATCCTGCCGTCAGGTGGTCCTGCAGTCGGCCAGAGTTCCAAAGTCTTGGTACGGCGTCGGTTGCTGTCACTTCTTCCCTGACGTCAGTGCGCCAGGGATATGCATCCGACGCCATTTTCTTCAGTCTTTCTTGCCGCGCAGTGCCTGAAGCAGAAGCAGTTCACAAGTGCCGGTCGGCCGACTCCTGAGATTTTCGAAGCGAATTTCAGATCCGAAGTCTTCAATAAAACTAAGTACCCCGTTGGGGAAACTTTTTTTCTTGCCTCAGACCGATGTCAGAAAAAGTTAATAATTGTATTTCTTGTGGAAAGCAAATACCTCATAAGGACTTCCACTCTTACTGTATTCCATGCCTAGGCCCTGATCACGACGTCATTAGTTGTTGGTTTTGTGCTAGATTTAACAAACGTACTATAAAAAGGCGTTTTGATTTTGCATTGCACTACTTTGGCCGAAGGTTCAATTATACTATGCCGTCGGATCAACCGACGACTGCAATACCGAAAAAACGCAAGGACAAGGATAAAGACAGACATCCGAGGCCCAAAACTGACGACGAAACCTCTTCTAGGCCAGTCGCCGGTTCTCAGTGAGGCGCTTACGCAGCCCCTCACACCCGCTACCTCAGAGTCACAGGCCGCCTCCGACTCCCACGTGGAGACAACTAGGCCTCTGGATACTCAAGTTATTGGGCCTACGGAAACGAATCCCTCAGATGGGTCCGGAGCCGCTGAGCAGGCATCGGATTCTGAGGGTGTTTTCAGACCTTCACAGCTTACTATTAAAACAACAGCCAAGACAAAAGTACCACTAAAGACAAAGAAACAAGTACAACATTCTCCTGGACAAATCACCATGCCTAAGAAACAGATGCTTAAAATGGCCGAAGACCTCATTACTCTAATCAGGGGTTCCCATCCCCCTCCTGAGAAAAGGCCTAGGCAGGATACAGACTATGATTCCTCTGATCAGATTTCCATTTCCTCTGATTCCTCTTCAGACCAGGGGTACTCTATACCCCCCTATGAGGACTCTGATGCTGAAGAATCTATCCCTTCAGCCTCTCCTCCTGAGAATTACTCTTTCGGGGAAACTTTACATACCATGAGGGAGCATTTCCATTGGGAAAGTCAGGATTACTCAGAATCTAAGAAAAGGCTCAGAGATTTCCTTTTACTGCCTCAGCACATGCCCCTGGCTATTCCGCCTGTGCTAGATATTGTGGATGATGTGTTCTCTGAATCCAGCTTATCTCCTGATTCTTTTCCCCCTGCTCCAGCCAAGCCAGGTAGGTACTACAGAGTCCCTGACTCTCACAAGTTTCTTTATAAAAATCCTTCAGCTGATCCAGAAACTATTTCCTAGGGTCCAAAAGGGGTTAAGGCTTCCATTGCAAAAAATCCAGTACCCTCTGACAGAGATTCCAGAGCTTTGGATAGATGGGGGAAGAAAGTATACACTTCTGCAACCTTAGCAGTAAGAGCTTTAAATTGCCAGTTTCACATGCTTAAGTACCAACAATATTTAATGGCTCAGTTAAAACAGAAAATGGTTGCAAGCTCAGAAGCTCCTGATTGTAAAGAAATGCAGGATTTGTTGCATGCAGTTGAACAGGTGGGAAAACATACTCTGCAATGTGGTTTTGATTCTCTTGAGGCCTCTTGTAGAGCCGCAGTTACAGGTTCAGTTATTCGAAGGCATGCTTGGTTAAAAGAACAGAGTTTACCAGATCATGTTAAGGCAAAATTATTGGATGCTCCTTTACAGCATGATACCTTGTTTGGTGTTAAGGCAGAAGAGTTGTTAAAGAAAATAGAGGATAAAGCTAAATCTATGCAAACAGTCAAGGAATTCTTACAGGTGCAGCCACCTCGATTTAGCAGAAATTGGCCTACAAAAAATTGGTCCTTTCCAGTGTCAGACAGGCCACAGAGAGGCAGATCTCAACCCCAAGGTGCAAACAGACAAAGGCAGTGGGGCACCTCAACCCCAAAAGGAGGTGAGGACAAGTCTCAACCTTACAGGAAACAGTCACAATGACTTTCCCCTTCATACGCCAAGCACTTCCCTTTTGGAAGCCCCCTTAGGGGGAAAACTAACACTTTTTTATCAAAACTGGCAAGCAATCACCCAAGATAAGTGGGTTCTGAATATTGTGCCTCAGGGTTACAGGTTCCACTTTCATACTTTACCAAGGCTAAAAAGAATGCCAGACCTGCCACAAAATCAATGGGCAGAGGCACAAAAACAAATTTCAGCCCTCATGGACATGAGAGCCATTCAAAAAGTACCACAGCAAGAACAAGGACAAGGATTTTACTCAAGACTCTTCCTGATTCCCGGAAAGGACAAGGCCTGGAGGCCCATACTAGACCTTTCAATTCTAAATACTTACCTGGATATTCCGAAATTCAAAATGTTGACTCTACACCAGCTTCTTCCAGTGCTGGGCAAGAACGCTTGGCTTGTTACTCTGGACCTCAAAGAGGCATACCTGCATGTCCCTATCAGACAAAATTGCAAAAGATACCTCAGATTCAAAGCTGGTTCAAAGCACTACCAATTCTCTGCACTGCCCTTTGGCTTATTCACTGCGCCCAGGGTCTTCACAAAGTGCCTGGCACCAGTAGTTGCTTTTTGCAGACAAAAAGGAATTCAAATATATCCATACCTGGACGACTGCCTCATTCAAGCAGAGACAAAGGACATTCTTCTACAGCATCTGACATTTGTAAAAAGGTTGCTAACTTCTCTAGGGTACACAGTAAATGAAAAGAAGTCAAAACTAGTGCTCTCACAACAGATTACATTCCTGGGTGCCAGCTTAAATACAACGGCCCAGATGGCTTACCTCACGCCAGACAAACAAGTTCAACTAACTCAATATTTTCAATTACTGGCAAAGAAGTCCCATCTCCCTGCAAGAAAAATTCTGCAGGCCCGGGGATTCATGGCATCCTGCATACTACTAATACCATATGCCAGACTGCATATGAGGAAAATACAGTGGTACCTAAAAAGTGTTTGGACTCAGCACTCTCACGGTTTAGAAGCAGTAATGCCAATGATTCCCTGCCTACAACAGGAGTTTCGATGGTGGGCACAGGCATGTCACCTAAACAAGGGTCAGCCTTTCACCCTACCCACAGCCAGGCAAACTCTAACAACAGATGCTTTGGATTACGCCTTGGGAGCACACATGGCAGGAAAATGCATTCAGGGCAAGTGGACCACATACCAGATGCATCTACACATCAATCAAAAAGAGATGTTGGCTGTTCAAAATGCCCTAATAGCTTTCAAGGACGTTCTGCATCTAGGACAATTATTATTAAAGACAGACAACACAGTAATGTGATACATAAACAAGCAAGGGGGCCCTCATTCTTACCCCCTATGAAGACAAGCCATGACCTTGTGGAACACAGCTCTAACGTACCAAGTACACCTGCAAGCACAATTCCTGCCTGGAAAGAAAAATACTCTGGCAGACGATCTAAGCAGAAATATCATGGACCCTCACGAATGGAAATTGAATCCACAAATCCTCAACAGGGTAACGCAAAAATGGGGATGCCCAGACCTCCCCACTGAATTGCCAACTACAAAAATTCTGCACAAGGACTTATCACAAACAAGCATAGAAAGTGGATGCTGTTTTGTTCAGCTGGAAAAACCTAAAAGTTTATGCATTCCCACCTCTGCCTCTCCTTTCAAAGGTACTCTTAAAAGCCAGACAAGAGAAACCACAGATGATCCTGATTGCTCCAGACTGGCCACGCCAGCACTGGTACCCTCTCTTAAGGAACCTAGCTCAAGGCCCACCATGGATTATGCCTCAAATTCTACACCTTCTGACTCAACAAAACAATCAGATCCTGCATGGTCAGCTCAAAACCCTAAACCTGGCTGCATGGCAGATTCATTAGTCAAACAGGCAACACCTCTCTCTAAAGCGGTTATGAATGTCATTTTGGAGGCCAGGAGGCCTAGCACCAGGAAAGCTTACTCAGAAAAATAGAAGAGATTCTGCACCTGGAACCAGGCTCAGAGCCTTGACCCTCTTGTTCCAAGCATTCCTCAGATTTTACAATACTTAACTGAGATGCTGGACAGAGGTCTATCCTTCTCATCAATTAAGATCCACGCCTCTGCCATTTCAGCACTTTACAACACGGATCCTCCTTTGTTCTCTCATCCCTTGCTAAAGCAATACCTCAGAGGGGCTAAAAACATAAGACCGCCCCGGAGAGCACTAACACAAACTTGGGACCTAAATTTCGTTTTGGAAAAACTGACCCTGCCACAATTTGAGCCAGCCATTACAGCCGATCTAAAATTTTTATCATGGAAAACAGCTCTGCTCCTAGCAGTAACTTCAGCACAAAGAGTCTCAGAGCTACGGGCATTAATGGCAGTGGAACCTTTTATAATTTTTCATCAGGACAGGGTTTCTCTAAGAACAAAGCCTACCTTTATGCCAAAGGTGGTACCTAGTGTGGCTGTTAACCAAACCATCCATTTGTCAACTTTTTATTCAAACCCCCAGAATAAAGGGGAGAAACTTCTGCATTCTTTGGACATACACAGGCAGCTACGCTTCTACTTGGGCAAAACAAAAGCTATCAGGAAAACTGAACAACTGTTTGTAGCGTATACTGCAGGATCACAGGCAAGGCTGTCTCAAAGCAGACTATATCCAAATGGATAGGACACTGTATTCGGTACTGCTACTCACAGCATGGAAAATCAGTCACAAAAAACATTAGGCCACATTCCATCAGGGCTACAGCCACTTCAACGGCCTGTCTCAGAGGAGTATCTACCAAAGAAATTTTGGAGGCTGCAACCTGGAGTTCAGTACACATCTTTACCAAGCATTACCACCTGCCTCTTTACTCTAAATCCAGAGCAGGATTTGCCACTGCAGTTCTGCAGGGCCTCATAGCCAAGCCTCTCTCCTTATAGACCAGCCACCCAACCTTAGCTTTGGGATTCCACCCAAGTGTGATGACTGCAGCAGTGTAACACGATGAACATAGTACAGTTTTGTATCTACCATAAATGTAGATGTTCGAGTGTTCACACTGCTGCAGTCCAGGTTACCCTCCCTCCATCCCCTCTGAACTAGCTGGCCTTATCTACACCTTTCTATCCTATACAACCTTTGTGGTGTATTTGCTTGTGACTGAAGGTATTGTTTTTAGTTTATATGTATTGCCTACCTACTTGGGGGCACCTGACATCTGGGGCAAGAAAAACTGAAGAAAATGGCGTTGGATGCATCTTGTATACCCCTGGCGCACTGACATCAGGGAAGAAGAGACAGCAACCGACGCCGGACCAAGACTTTGGAACTCTGGCCGACTGCAGGACCACCTGACGGCAGGATAACCCAAGTGTGATGACTGCAGCAGTGTGAACACTCGAACATCTACATTTATGGTAGGTACAAAACTGTACTTTCTGCAGGAGGCCAGAAAGCCCAATACTAAGAAGTCCTGCTTATCCAAATGGAAGAGGTTTTCCATCTGGTGTCTTTCTCGTAAACTAGACCCATTTTCTGTGGATGTCCCTCTGGTTTTATCGTACTGTGTGAACTGCTGAAGGCTGTTTTGGCTTATTCCTCTGTGAAAGCTCATCTATCATCCATTTCTGCTTATCTTCCTTTGTTTCCCCTTTTGGCCTTTAAATTGGTGGTTAAACTCTTCCTTAAAGGCATCCTTCACATCAAACCTTCCAAGAAGCATGATTTTCCTCTGTGGGACCTCGATTTTGTCTTGGAAAAACTCACTGTGGCTCCATTTGGACCTGCAGTACAGCTGCCCTGCAACATTGTACTTGGAAGACTGTGCTATTACTAGCCATCACTTCAGCAAGGTCTGAACTGCAAGCCTTGATGGCTTCTTTCCCTTCCTGGTTTTCCATAAGGATAGGGTTTCCTTGCACACTAACTCTTCTTTTTTGCCTAAGGTTGTAAATGAGTTGTCACTTAACCACTCTATTCATTTGACCACTTTTTCCCCACTCCACAGTCATCTAGTGAGAGAGTTCTACACACCTTGGATGTGCATAGACAACTCATATTTTACATGCATAAGACTAAGTCTATCTGGAAATCTGATCAGCTTTTTGCTTCTTTTCATCTCAGGGTTCTGAGAATGCCTGTTTCAAAGCAGACAATTTCCACTTGGATTTGTAAGGTTATTCCCTTTTGTTATTTTTTTCATAGTAAGAGCCTTTCTACTCCTGTTAAGGCTCATTCTACAAGAGCTAAGGCTTCTTCAGGTGCTTTATTCAAAGGTTTGGATACTAACTCCATCGCGGCAGCAGCTACCTGTCTTCCATTTGTACCTTCACTAAACATTATAAACTGGACGACATCTCCAAATCTAGAGCTGGCTTTGCTAGAGCCATTCTCCATGGCTTTTTAGAAAGTGCCTCTGCTCTTTCTCCCTCCCTTCCTTCTTCATGTGCTTTGGTACAATCCCTCATGTTAAGAATACTGCAACATAAGAATTGAAGGGCATGGAATAGCTGTAGAAAATTTTACCATAGCCGTAGATATCCTTCTTTTCCATGTTGCAGTATTACAGTATATCCCTCTCATTTTGTCTTTTTCCTTGGATGTATGGTTACCTGCTTTTGTTCCTTAGGCTGGTGTTCTTATTGGGGCATTCATTTATGAGGATGGTACGTGCGGACGTCACTTTTGTGGCCTATGCTGGCTGCTAGCCTACGTGCAACGTCCCACATACCCTGCAGTAGGTCAAGTCTTTTGTATAGTGGCCAAATGTTGGGACTGCCTTTGGCAGGGAATCCCTCATGTTAAGAATACTGCAACATAGAGGAGAAGGACATCTATGGTTATGGTAGGATTTTACACAAGTATTCTCTCTCATTTGGGACTTGGACCCAAGAAGTTAGTTATAGAGATGAAGGTATGAATATGCAAACAGTGAGATACTGATGATCAAGGTAGTAAGAAAAGTTGTGAGTGAGGTCTTGAACTGTTACAGCTGGAGACATCTGGTGCAGAACTGTGTACTTGAAAGGCTAGACTTCTGGATGTGGTCCTAACCAAGCCAAAGATATCCTGGTAAGGGTTCTGTAGCCAGCATTTCTCATTTCTCATTATGGCACAAAACAGGGGATGGGTGAGGAACCAAAGCCATAGTCAAAGACTTTGATATGGAATTTCAACAAGATGGATTTTGCTGAGATGAGGATGGGTTAGAGCTTTAGATGCAGAAAGAGAGCTGAAGAAGCTTTTGAAATGAGTCAAGAGCAGAGTGCAGGTTAAGTCATGGAAGGAATCTGAGTGAAAGGATGGGTAACTTCCTGGTAGCCAACGTTGTCCAGATAAAAAAAATCAGGACGGATTCATGATTTGAAGTTGCTGCCAATTAAAGATCGTCATATTTTATGTGTGGGCACAGAAGATGTTGAGAAGGGAATACAAGTAGGCTTAGAATGTCTAAACATAAGGACATCTGGCTTTTCCCCAGCAGGTTGCTACTAGGGATAGTTGAAGGGCTGGAGTAGGACTAAAACTGAACATGTCTGAAGAGTGAGACAGATACTGTTGTGTAAGAGATGATGGCAGGCATAAGTAAATCAAGTAGTGGAGTATTGCAAGGTTCAGTCTTGGATACTGTACTCTTCAGTCTGTTTGTTTCAGACACAGCAGAGGGAACAGAGGAGAAAATATTCTTCTTTACTGAAGACATAAAGAGGGATGAACCAGTGGAGAATGAGAGGAGGGATGTGAGTTTAAGAAAGATCTTAAAAAGGCTGACTGTGTATTAAAAGCTGAGGTTCAGTGCAAAGTACCGCATGGGGCGTCAACAATGCTGATGTGGAATATGGTCTGGAGAAATTAAAACTGGGTGTCATAATCCAGAAGGAAAGAAATAATGCTTCAGCTGCTGGTGCAGGCCATAGTCAGGCCTCACTCTAGGCACTCAGCAGTTCTGAATGCCATGTGAGGAGAGATGTCAGACATCTGGAAAGCGTCTAGAAGAAAGCCAAAAGAACAGTATGGGGAGTGGAGGTGGAAAATGTGAAACCAGACAATAGAGGAGCTGTGGATTGTCTCACCAAACAGCTGAAGAGACACTGGAGATGAGATTTGAGTATACATTGTCAAGAGAGTTAAAAGAGATCACCTTGTACAGGAAAGAATGTGTGACACAGGTGATAATAGATTGCAGGGACCAGCTACTCCCTTGGTCTGTGATAGCAAAGAGAAAATAGTAATCCTATTTCATTCATTCATTTTATTTTATTTTACTTTTATTAACTGGGTATGTGGGCTGGTCCACGGACCCCTTTCAGCCACACACACCAGGCTTAAAATGATTGCAGCAGCAGAGAAAAATAATTAATAGTTCAAGAGTTCACACTGGATATTGAAGCTGACGATAGAAGTGCAGCTGTATAGTCTTTCTGTGTTATTATTTCAGTATTCTGAGCAGAAGTTGGGAGGGTGGCCTAATGATTAAGGTGTTTGCCTTACAAACACAAGGTCTAGGGTTTGAGTCTCACAAGGGATAATTGGCTAGGCTTAAAATGGCTCGCAAGGGCAGTTAGCCTAGCACTAATCTATGAACCTATAATCAATTTAGATGTGAATCCAAAACATATCTGAACAACAGTCTATTACACTGCAGTGAAACAAAGCTGTTGAATGAACTGCTGAAATAGATTGCATAGAGAAAGAGTGGAGACATTCAAGAAGGCCTGAGACAGACAATGAAATGGTGAGAGGAAGGGAGATGTACAAACAATGTTGACTGTTAAGCACACCTATAGGGAGACTAGGAAGGCCAACTGTCTCTTCAGTCTTTACACAAAAATAATATAATTTTGATTGAAAAAACATATTTTTCAGCAAATCCCCTCATTTTAAAGTATGTGCATGGTGCTGAGCCTGTTGGAACCACCAACTGATGGCACACCCAGGTCTTTGTAATTATCTATTCTTGCTCACGTACTGTACTATCATCATTGCAAGTGACTTGGTGTGTGTTGTAGTACAAAAAATTCTGTTCCTTGTCTTTGAACAAACCCAGAAAAAGAAAGACTGGACATCCACCTCATGGCCAGTCATTAAGTGCAGTAAGGTGACTGAGAATAATGCTGGTGTCATTCATCTTGCTCAGGTTTTCTGAAATGGTGAGGCCAGCAGCAGTAGACTATTTCAGCTGACATCCTGGCTTTTATGTAGTTAAGATACTATTAGGTATGGCCTGTGTACAGGATCAAGCAAATTCAGGATATCTGACTGCAAAGCAATAGTAAAAGAAGACTGTGTTATGGTTGTGGTTGTGGAGGGGGGTGTTTGTTGTGATTTGTATTAGTCTAATTCACTATAAATGTTGCATCCATGAAGTTCAGGCCTATTAAGCACATGCTGCCATTGTGCAGATACACAAACCAGGGAAGGCAGCATGGTGAGTCACACGTCCTGCAGCACGTACTCTGCAGCAGGGCTCTGACAGCCACAGTGGGGGAAGGAGCAACACCAAAGAAGGATGCATAGTCCACTCCATATGGCCAGCAAGCTGCCGATCTTCCATTCTCCCCACAAGTTAATGAAGTGGTCAGTTAGGGTACTTGAGTAGGAATGAATGAATGGGCAGTAGGACTGTCACCTAGCCTAGACTGGACACTAGGGGAAGATATGGAAACCATCAGACAGGGACCTGTGGAGGTGCAAATAAGAATGTATATAAATGTATATATAATATCTGCTGTGCTTGCAGTAAACAAAATCTCTGGAACCAGCTTTTCAGTTTTAAGTTGAGGTTTATTTATGGGAATGAATATAAATGGAGAGTAACAGAAAAAAAAACTCTGTTACTAGTGCATTACATGTCTGCAAGTCCACAAAATTCATGCATATATTCTTCCTAATGTTCGGTTTGCCCTGTCATTTGTCACTCAACACGATTTCAGTATGTATATATATCTATATATATATTCTTGCTGATATTACAGGGATTCCCCCTGAAAGGTGGTGAGTAAAACCATCAGTGCTAACAAACAGCAGTCTTGTCATTTAACCTGCTTTCATACAGATTGGTATAAATCCAATAGTTTTCTCTTCAACACACTTTACCATGCAGATATGGGTAAATCAAGTAGTTTCTCATTTGCAGAACAACAGCTCCTATGTCTTGTCTGGGTTTCAGGAACACATTCCTGACTGTCATTGTCCTTCATACATAACTGCTTGGAGTCTCCTTCTCAGAACCCTTTCTGTCTAGATCCAGAGGTCAGGAATATGACTCCCTCAAGAGGTAGTGGTCATGATATACATCTAGAGGCAGCCACTTTGTATTACTTGCCATGGTGTGTTGGCTTTCTCTGGTCTGCCTGCTTGCTTGCTTGCCTCAGGCACAGAAACTGCAGTTTGTTTCATTGCACACCCTCTGGCAAGTGCAGCTCGCAACTGGTGTAACAATAGCAGACACCATACTACAACAAACAGTGTGCTTTACATACTTTAGGGTGTGCTTAAAGTAATCTAAACAATATAATAGTGTCATTAAAAATATCTAACTCAAAATCTCAGCACAACCAAAGTTATACTAGAGAAGGTGTATGCCTTTTACTCACTGTTATGTGACCTTGGAATTGGTATAATTAGCAGGGGATGTGGGGGTGCCCCCTGTATGTATGCCGTGTAGATGATTTTAGTGTCTGTGTGTGTGCATGTGTGGGATATATATATATATATATATATATATATATATATATATATATATATATATGGGTTCCGTTCAGAAGCTCTAAATACTGAAATCTCGAATTTCAGTATTTCAAGCCCAAGAAGCCGAATCCACATAATAGCGAAAGTTTAGAAGCACGAAATTCAAAACCTCGAATACCGGAGGTTTTGAATTTCGCGCTTCTAAAGTTCCGCTATGGTTATGTATTCAGGTAAGTGTGTGTGTGTGTTAAGGGGTTTGGGTAGGGGCTGTGGTGTGTGTCAGTGTGTTTTGTTGCTGTGATGTGTGTGTGCGAAGAGAAAGTAGCTTGTGTGGTGGTGTTTTGTGTGTGTTTTGTATGTAGTACATATATGTGTATATACATACATATATATATATATATATATATATATATATATATATATATATATATAGTGTGTGTGTGTGTGGGATATATATATATATACATATATAGATATATCCTCACACACACAAGTTTTAAGTAACTGAATCTTAGGAGTCAGGGTTACTATATATCTAAAGTTGAACTGAACAAACATTTATTTAGCTGAAGTCTGCCTTGCTGTGAAGTATGACTGTGTGTCATGTAAATTGCCATCATAGTTTGCTGTTATTGTTGTAGGGCAAGTGGTTAGTAGAATTTTTTTTTTTAAAGGATATTTATTTGTTATCCAAGTAAGAACACTTGTCCAATACAGGCTGTTTCCAACCACATCTCCAACTAAAATTCCAAGGTTAAATGCAGTGTAGTATGGACATTTTAGAGTAGCCAATTCAACTGCATATTTCTGGGGGGCTGAAAGAAATGTGAGTACCTGGACAGAACTCACTGTGAGAAGGGAATAATGTGACAACATGCAAACCTCATGTAGACTGGTAATTGTTGGTTAGGACTCTGCCCTACATCCTGTCACTCAAAACGTCTTGCTGATTTCCATTTCACAGTAAGATGTACTGCCTTCCCTTGCCAGAGTAAGGAGACCTTTAGTTCGTAAATGGTACCTGTTTTTTCCCCATGTGTGATATAATGTTATCAGACCTTCCCTCTGTTCTATTGTAGTGCATGGTAATGAGTCTTTATTTAAGGATTAGTCATCCTGAAAACTGATGCAAAGTATAAATATCGACTGGAGGGCAGGAATAAAAAATTCCAGTTGTAGTTTCATCCCGTAATATGCATCTTTCTAATTAGAAATTATGAAAACTGTTTTCAGTTGTGTTTATCTGTGCCTTTAGTCTTGCTTTAGTAATCTCTCCGTGCCTGGTGTTGTCAGAAAAACCTCAATTTTGTTATCAGGGAGCACACAGAATGATCCAAGATGGGACTGCCTGTTCTGATGGACGGGGTGGGAGAGATTGTCCTGATTAACACTGTTTTTTTTTTTTTTTTTTTGGTATGTGTGGGTGGAGAAAAATTATTTCAGCTAGTTTTCATGTTATCATTCCCAGCCTCCTTTGACATAACGCAAGATAAAGCTATTTGTTTAAGATTAATAAACTTTGGCAGAATAATAGAGAGAAAAGGAAAGGTTGAAGCAAGTAAAGTTTTTTAACAGATGACTAGATGAGTCAGTCAGCCATAATGTGTACAAGATAAAAAGCAAGAAAAGATAGAGTGCATTAATACTGGATCCTAGGCAGCAGTTGTGGACAGTATCTGATGCATTTGCTTTCTTGTATTAGGAATATGAAATGAAACAGGCAAATACTGAATAATTTGTCCAAAGTCACCAAATGGTTCTCAACTTCAAAGAGCAAAAAACTGAGCCTTCTCAAAAGTATTGTCCCCTTATACACAACAGATGTTAGTGAGCTTATTCTACCACTTAGTGTACATGCCACTCATTTAAGAAAATTCCAGAAACCAAGATGTACTGTGCTTACTTGGGCATGCCTGAATTCCTGGTAACGGCATCTTATAATATATTTTTTAAATATGTTAACTTGTTTTAATTTTATGTAATGAAAAAAAGGCCATAATCAGTTTGACTACTACCCAGACCACTCAACCAATTGGGGACAAATTTCAACAGAATCAGGGACAAGTCAAGAAGAAATCAGGGACAATCTTAGAAAAATAGTGCTATTAACTTGAAACATTGACAGAATCAGAGCATAAGCATTAATACACATTTTCTGAAGTAAAAAAAGTTTATAACTCTTAATTATTGTCATTATTCATTAAGTGTAATTCACCACCTTTCCTCCAAAAGTCACTAGTTTTAGGAGGGATTAAGAGGGACAGAGCTAAAATTTGAGTCAAAATCAGGGACGTCCCTGAAAATCAGGGACAGTTGAGAGGTATGCTACTACCTCTTTCTTTCTGATTCTTCTATCATTTTGACTGCCCCTCTCTGACCTTATGTGTCATCTTTTTAATTTTGCTTTGCCAAACAATCTAACCTGTGCACACATTTGAAAGGTTACTCTACAAGTATATTTTCTGTTTACCTCAACCCTTGCATCTCAGTTTTTGGCTGAATAGGATCCAAGTAGCACCACAGTTCAACAAGTGAAAATTAATTAAATTAGCTACAATTTAATGAGTTACAAAAAATGGGTTCAGTACACATTGGAAGGAAATATTAGGAATCAGTGTTATCTTCTTGTTATGTTCTTATGTTTTTTCACTGTTCCTTGTCATGCTGTAATACATGTATTCAGACTAGAGTAATGATTGGAAGTGCCTGCCACACACCCAATAACCGCTTATATGGTTTGGAATGCCACTGACCTCTAGATTTTTTTTTATCTGTGAATAATGTGGGGAGTGTCAGTCAAATCTTGGAAAAAGTATGTCATTTCACCAAGAGAAGAGAATTACTTTGGTGATCACTTTCCCTCCCTTCTGTATCAGCGTGCTGACAGACTGCCTCAGAGGCATGATCCCAACCTAATGCTGTACAAAGCCGTAATATAGCACTGTCTGTCTTGAATGTTCTCTGTGTTTCAAGAATCTCCTGTCTCTTAACTGGTCAATTTCTGGGAGCACTCACTACTATTATATTCCTAATTGTATCAACTGCTTTACCCTCACATTATGAACTACTCCATCCAATTAGCCTCATTAGTCACTCTGTCAAGAGGGGAAATAAATCTTACCCTTTCTGCTAACCTGCAGATTAACTTTCTTTCAGTGTTTATTTTATTTTTATTTTTGTCCTTTACTTCTGACCCTTAGTCATTCCTCCCATCATTTAATCAAGGAAACACAGACTTGGATAGAGGAGACAGAACAAGCCTTCTTCCAGGATGGTGAGAGTGCCATAATGTCCTGTACACATTTCAGGATGCTGTTGTGCTTAGAAGCAGTGACCGTCTGACCACATGCAGAAACCTAACTATGCAGCCTCTGCTAGAGGCTGTCTCAGAAGTAGCGAAAACATAACATTCTCCCCAGAGGAAAGTAACCAGTGAAAGAAAACCTTTGGTCATTAACTGAGAGTCCATGTCACTAGTTACTAGGTAACCAACTGTTGTGCCAGCATGTCTTGTAATTTAAGAGAGTTGCCGTTCTTCTCTCACTTAAATGAGTAAGTACTTCTTGGCACAAAGGCACTTAATAAAATTGTATTATGCTGTATTAAAACGAGGCCACAAGTCAGTTTAGTGTCAGTGATAGAGAAACTGGGCTCCTAAGCTGGCAAGGAATATGACATTGATCTCACTAGGTAGTACCCATCACATAACTAAGCTGTAAAATGTTTGCAGAACACTGTCAGAAAAGATACTTGCAGTGCTAGTCTTGCATTTTATATGCAGGAAGTCTGTGCTGTGTGATTTAATGGACTAGTGATTCAATTGGCATGCATATAAGCATGGACAATGTTAACTGTATGTAAGACAGGAGACAAGGTAGTTTAAAGTGTATTGGTTAACAACGTAATTTGCAACAGATGGGATGCTGAGGAAAGTGCTGGTTAAATACAGGGGACCTCTGTGTTTCAGGACCTCTATAAAGCAGACACACTGGGAACCAGATTCCAAAAGACTTCCTTTGGGTGTAAGTGACTGACAGTGAGTGAGTCATTTACACCAAGTGATACTAAGCCAAACCTAACTTTTATGGATGGCGCGGTGGTGCAGCGGTAGCATTGTCACCTCACAGCAAAGAGGTTCTCTGGTTTGATTCTCAGCCAGAGTGCCTTCCGTGCAGAGTCTGCATGTCCTCCCTGCATTCATGTGGGTTTCTTCCAGGTTCTCCAGTTTCCTCCCATGTTACAAAGACATACATCTGGAATGTTTCTCCCTGAGCCTCCACTGAAACTTGGCTTTGTTCCAAGTTGGACTTTCCCGGCAAACAGATTTTAAATAAAATAAATAACTTTTACTTCCCTAAACAACAGTCGTATTCAATAAGTGACACACACAATACCCCTCGGGATCACTTCTGATGATAACCTTAAATTTGACTTAAACATACAAGTATTACTAAAGGAGACATATTAGAAACTCAGGACTGTATACCATGTAAATAAATTTCTCACTGAAGACAGAAAAACTACAGCCTCTGCCTGCCTACTTCCATCACTATTTTATGCCTAACTCATACTGACCAGTCTGCACACCACTGGGTCTTTTAAACTGCAACAATGCTACAGTAAAATTGCAACATTTGCATGCAGCCTTCCTTGCAGGTCTCAACATTGTGTAGCTCTCCAAAAGCAAAAATGGCAGGAACTCTTCAGCAACTCGGCTCCAATTAATTATATGTGACACAAAATCTAGTCTATAAAGCAAACAGATGTCCCAGTCTAAATAAATATCGTCATACAGTACATACCAACAAGAAGTCTGTGATCTACATATGTATCCTTACTAAGCACATACAAAGCTAATCGTTCAGCAAGCGAATATGGAACTCTCTCCCTCTAAACCAAAAGCTCAATACCTTTCCTCATTCTAAAACACAACTGAAAGTCCACCTAACAGACTCATGGCAGTGTTCCTGTAACAACAGGATAATCCTCACATCTCCCTTCCTTTACTTACTCTGTCTGACCTCAATACGTGTTTTCCTGGTGACAGGTAAACCCACTGCAATAATCAACAGTTTGTGTAAATAATCTGCACATATTAGAAATATTTTGCAAGTAATTCTACCCAATAAAAAGCGAGGCTATAATCACTAGCTGTAACTCTGTTATAATTAACTGTACTCAGTTTAAATATACTTTCTAACGAACTAGCAATCTTTAGAAACTAATTTCCCCTTTATATGCTAGTGTTCCCCTTCTATATTCTTCTCCTTTTTGCTCAGTTGATAAATAAGATCAAAATGTGCAAGTTGCCATCTGTGAGTGTCACAGATTTATGTACTTGTTTTATGATTCTGCTTCATGTATTATTTTGCTTTTATGACTCTGTTTCATATGTTATTGTAACTATAGAGATTTTCTCCCAGGCCTCCACTGAAAAGGAGATGTTCTTCGTGTTTCACTGTTGCAGTCATTACATTTAGGTTATCTGCTTGCAGTAGCCCTCAGTCAGCCTGATTAACAAAGTCTTGGGTCCTACGTCGGTTGCTGTCTCTTCTTCCATGACATCAGGTCGTCAGGGGTATAAAACATGCAGACGACGTCATTACATCAGTCTTTCTTGCCGTGCGGTGCCCGAAGAAGAAGCAGTTCGCAAGTGCCGGTCGGCTGACTCCTGAAATTTTCGTTCTCGAGTTTCAGAACCAAAGTGTTTAACTAAAAGCTAAGTACCCCGTTGGGGAAACTTTTTCTTGCTCTAATCCGATGTCAGTAAAAGTAAATAGTTGCATTTCTTGTGGAAAGCAAATACCTCATAAAGATTTTCATTCGTACTGTATTCCTTGCCTAGGCCCTGACCACGACGTACCTCGCTGTCGGTTTTGTGCCTTATTTAACCACGAACTATCCGTCGTCGATATATTTGCACTTCTAAATATTTTGGTGCTCGGTTCAATTATCCTGATATGTCTTCAGTAAGCCATTCGACTACCGAAAAAACGCAAAGAAAAAGACAGAGACAGGCCGCCCAGTTCACCGGTACTCAGTGAGGTGCTTTTACAGCCCCTGATAACTGCTACTTCAAACTCGTTGGCCTCTACTGAGACCCATTCGGAGTCTGGTATGCCGCAAGATTCAGCTTTGGAACCTGCGGGTGTCTGTACCTTGGATGGGTCCGGAGCCGCTGTGCAGGCACTGGCTTCTGAGGGTGTATTCAAGCCTACTGACTTGCATATTAAACCAACGCCATCTTCTTCTTCAAGGCCTAAAACTTGAACCATGCCTAGAAAATTGATGCCCAGATTGCATGGTCAGGCCTGCCTAAAAAACGAATGATAAGAATGACTAAAGATCTTATTACTTTAAACAGGCGAAGCCAACCTTCCTCCTCTAAGAGACACATGACTGAGTTTGCTTATGATACTTCTGACAAGGATTCTGAAATTTCTGTTTCCTCTGATGACCAGGATTTACCCTTATCTACCTGTGAGGATTCTGATGCTGAGGACTCTATTCCCTCCTCTGCTCCCCCCCCCCCCAGAGGATTTCTCTTTTGGTGAAACCTTGCATACTCTCAGGGAGCATTTTCGTTGGGAAAGTCAGGATTTGTCTGATTCTAAAAAGAGGCTTAGGGATTTCTTACTCCTGCCCCAGCACAGGCCTTTAGCTATACCTCCTGTACTGGACATTGTTGATGATGGCTGTTCGGAATCTAGCATGGCCCCTGACTCTCTACCTCCTGCTTCCAGATAACCTGATAGATATTACAGGGTTCCCAACACTCACAGGTTTCTTTTCAAAAATCCTACTACGGATCCTGAAACCATTTCACAGGGACCCAGGGGCATTAAAGCTCCTACTGCCAAAAATCCTACCCTCTCTCATAGAAACTCCAGGGCTCTGGATAGCTGGGGTAAGAAGGTATACATTTCTGCAACTTTGGCCATTAGGTCCTTGAATTGCCAGTTTCATATGTTAAAGTATCAGCAGCATATTATTGGATTGCTTAAACAGAAAATGATGTTGATTCCTGATTGTGCTGAAAATAAGGATTTATGGGATTTAATGCATTCTGCTGAACAAGTTGGTAAACATACATTGCAGTGTCGTTTTGATTCACTAGAGGCATCTTGCAGGGCAGCGGTAACTGGGTCTGTATTTAGAAGGCATGCTTGGCTTAAGGAGCAATCCTTGCCAGATCATGTTAAAGCAAAATTACTGGATGTTCCCTTAAATTAGGACTGCCCGTTTGGCAACAGGGCAGAAGAAGTTCTTAAAAAGATGGAGGCAAAAGCTAAATCTACGCAAAATGTTAAAGATTTTTTACAAGTGCAACCTCCAAGATTTAATAGGCATTGGCCTTCTAAGAACTGGTCCTTTCTTGCCTCTTCCAGACCTTCTCAGTCCAAACCCAGATCCAGCAGAGCACTCAGGCTTCAGTCCCAGGGGACGCACAGGACTAAGCAGTGTGGGGCCTCCACTTCTAAATCTGGGAGTAATAAAACTCCCCCCTATGGTAAACTCTCTATGACTTTTTTTTAAAACTTCCAAGCACTTCTCAACTGACTGCCCCTTTGAGGGGAAAGATTGATGCAAAGAACTGGGGACTCATTACCTAGGACAAATGGGTTTTAAATATAGTGTCCTAAGGATACAGATTTCACTTCCACACATTACCAACTCCAAGCGGTTAGCCGGATCTACCTCCAAATCTGTGGGCAGAGGCCCAAAAGCTAGTACTCTCTCTCTTAAGCATAGGGGCTATTCATTTGGTACCAGAAGAAGAAAAGGAACAAGGTTACTACTCGAGAATTTTCCTGGTACCCAGAAAAGACAATTCATGACGTCCTATCCTGGACCTGCCTACTCTAAGCACCTTTTTGGTGATTCCAAAATTCAAGATGCTGACTCTTCACCAGTTGCTTCCTATGCTAAGCAAAGATGCCTGGTTGGCAACACTAAATTTAAAGGAAGCATACCTGCACATCCCAATCAGGGAATCTTGTAGAAGATACCTACACTTCAAAGCAGGCTACACGCACTGTCAGTTCTCTACACTGCTGTTTGGCTTATCTACTGTGCCCAGGGTATTCACAAAGTGCCTAGCTCCAGTCATTGCATTTTGCAGGCAAAGAAATATTCAAATATACCAATACCTGGACTATTGTCTAATTCAGGCAGAAAACCAGGACATACTTTTGAATCATCTGGCTTTTGTACAGAGTGCTAACCTTGTCTGGAGTACACCATAAATGAAAAGAAATCACACCTGGTACCCTGTCAACAAATTATATTCCTGGGAGCAAGCTTGAATACAACTTCCCAGATGGCTTTCCTCACTCTAGAGAAACAACTTCACTTGACAACCTACTTCAAACAAGTGGCCACAAAAACCCTGCTGTCTGCAAGGCAAGTACTACAAGCAGTGGGGTTCAGGGCCTCCTGCATTCTTCTAATTCCATATGCAAGACTGCATATGAGGAAACTACAATGGTATCTAAAAAGTCTATGGTGTCAACATTCACAGGATCTAGAAGCAATGATTCCTATAATTCCTTGTCTATGCCTAGAGTTCCTTTGGTGGGCAGAGTCCTGCCACTAAAACAAGGGACTACCATTCACACTAATCCCTGCCTCCCAAACCCTAACATCAGACACAGCAGACTATGCATGGGGGATGCACCTGGAAGGGAAGTGCATTCAGGGCAAATGGAACCCAATTCAAATGCACCTTCACATCAGTCATAAGGAAATGTTAGCTGTACAGAATTCCCTGACAGCCTTCAAAGACCACATTCTTCCAGGACAATTAATGGTAAAGATGGACAACACCACTGTTATGTGGTACATAAACAAGCAGGGGGGGGTACACACTCATACCCCTACTGCAAACTAGCCATGGCATTGTGGAACACAGCCTTGAGCTACCAAGTGCATCTACAAGTTCAATTCCTGCCAAGAAAACTAAATACACTGGCAGACGGACTAAGCAGAAACCTCATGGACCCACATGAGTGGAAACTGGAACTAAGGATTTTCAACATGTTAACAAGCAAATGGGGAGCCCAGATATAGACCTGTTTGCCTACCCTTAGAACTATCAATTGGAAATATTTTGCGCAAGGACTCCCCACAGATAAGCTTGGAAGGTGGATGCTGTGTCCTTCAGCCTATCAGTTTATGCCTTTCCTCTTCTGCCTCTGCTCTCCAAAGTACTACTAAAGATCAAACAAGACAAATCAAGGATGGTTTTGATTGCACCAGCCTGGCCATGCCAACACTGGTGTACCCCCTCCTGTGCAGTGTGTCACTGTTGGCCCCAAGGCACCTGCCTCAGACTCCAACCCTGCTGTCTCAGCAGGAGAACCAGATTCCGCACCCTCAGCTTCAAACAATGAACCTAGCAGCCTGCCTAATTACCTAAGCTTTCCTTTACCATCCCTCAGTAAACCAGTGATGGATGTTATTTTAGAGGCAAAAGGGGCCTAGTTCTAGAAAATCTAATGCTGAAAAATGGAAAAGATTCTGTGCCTGGAACCAATCTCAGGGGATGAGCACAGCAGTGCCCAATTTACCTCAGATTTTACAATACTTAACTGAGATGCTTCACAAGGGCATGTCTTTTTCCTCAATAAAAATGTATGGCTCAGCCATTTCATCTCCTTATAACATAGAACCTCCCCTCTTCTCTCATCAATTGCTCAAGCAGTTCTTCAGAGGGGCCAAAAATTTAAGACTACCTAGGAGAGCTCCAACTCCAGCCTTGGACCTTAACTTTGTATTGGAGAAACTCACCCTTCCTTCTTTCGAGCCAGCTGCTACTGCAGATTTAAAATTCTTTTCTTGGAAAACAGCTTCCCTTTTAGCCATCACTTCAGCAAGAAAGGTATCTGAATTACAGGCCCTTATGGCAGTAGAGCCTTTCATCATCTTTCATGCGGGCAGTGTGTCCCTCAGGACCAATCCCTCTTTCATGCCAAAGGTGGTATCCAGTGTGGCTTTTAATCAGTCCATTCATTTGCCAACCTTATTTCCTAATCCACAGAACAAAGGGGAATGGATACTGCACTCCTTAGATGTGCGCAGACAACTTAGATTCTGCTTGGACATGACCAAACCTCAAATGAAATCTGAACAACTGCTAGTGGCAATTGCTGCAGGGACAGAGGGGAAGGCTATTTCAAAGCAAAACATTTCCAAATGGATAGGCCATTGCATTCATTTCTGCTATAAGCACCATGGAAAACCTATCCCACATGGGATCAGACCCCACTCAACCAGGGCTGCATCTACCTCTACAGCCTTTCTCAGCGGCGTACCTACCAGGGACATACTAGAAGCTGCTACCTGGAGTTCTGTACATACTTTCACCAAGCATTATCATTTGCCAATTTTTTCTAAATTCAGAGCTGGCTTTGCCACTGCTGTTTTTCAGGGCCTTATAGCTGGTCCTAATGCTGTCTAAATTCCTCCTCCCATCCTTAGCTTTAGGAATCTACCCAGATGTAATGACTGCAACAGTGAAATACGAAGAACATAGTACAGTTGTGTACACCTACCATAAATGTAGATGTTCGAGTGTATTCACTGTTGCAGTCCTGGTTACCCTCCCTCCAGCCCCCTGACTTTTTTTGGCTATACCTCTTCTCTCCTTTTCAGTGCTTAAAAGCTTTTTGGTGTGTTTGCTTTGTTGTTTGAGGTATAACCTTGTATATTTATAGATTTAATTGCTTCCCATTAGGAGGGCATCTGACATCTGAGGCAAGAAAAACTGATGTAATGATGTCGGCTGCATATTTTATACCCCTGATCACCTGACGTCATGGAAGAAGAGACAGCAACCGATGTAGGACTCAAGACTTTGTTAATCAGGCTGGCTGAGGGCTACTGCAAGCAGATAACCCAAATGTAATGACTGCAACAGTGAATACACTTGAACATCTACATTTATGGTAAGTGTACACAACTGTACTTTCCTTGCCCAGTCAGCCTTTCCGGTAAACAATTGCAAATAAATAAATTAACATGCATATATTTCTATATGTGTATGTAAATGTGTGAACTTCATTGAATTTATGCCATCTTTATTCTCAATATAAGCTGATGTTTGCTCAAGTTTCCTGAGCAACAGAAGTCTAATTAATCGCTCGTGTCCTGAGAACTTTTCTGCAGAATCCTGTTTTGAAAACTCACTTCATAAGATTTGCAATATCTGATAAATGGTCTGCATTACAAGAGTTGTAAATATGAAGACTCTTGAGTAGACAGTGGGCTACACATTGGTGTTAGTGTGAAAGGTCTGTCACTAAATGCTGATTTCATATTGCAGATTTATGAAATTAATTATTTTCTTTCCTAAAAAAAAAAAAAATACTAGTGTTGTGGTCATATAAAGATAAATCCAAAGCATCAGTTAGAGAATTGTTCATGTGTTTGAGAGCATTCCAATGACTTATGACAAGTGGGACACACTTCTCTTTTGTGCATATTATTCACAATATTTCAAACCAACATTAATGTTCTTTGGCAACATTTTCTGCTGTAATGTTTTGTAAAAGGTAGTATGAGTTTTTCATTTGTACTTCACATAATTTTACGAAAGTAATATAGCTGTGAAAATAATAATAATAATAATAATAATAATAGTCACTGATCTTTATCAAACATTCTTATGTCAGACTGTCTTTACATTACCCACCATATTTTAATGTCTTTTTTTACTAATACCTCCTGCTTGCATATATATCACACCCAGCATGACAATATCACAGTTTTAGTTTTGCATTATTAATGCAAACATGGAATATGTCATATTTTTCATAACTCTTTGCATACATTCTACAACAGCTCCAATTCTCTGCTTCACATGCTGACCATTTTACAATGCATACTTAGCAAATCGTGTCATTGTGTATACAGAGAACAGGCTAGTCTCCTGCAAAGATGGAAGATGCAAGGATGTACAGGCACTCTGCTTTCCTGAGAAGTATACTATACTAGGAAGCAATGAGTTAAGCATTAATTGCAAACTTTCACTAAGCCAGAATGCAAATATGTATACAGGTAAAATTTGTTAAGCAATGCAGAAAAGTTTAGACCAGTAAACAAACTTTGTATAATCATGAAGTAAAATGCCCCAGTAGTGCAAAGCGTGCTATCATGAGCAAACTGTACAATATTCAGGATTAGTGAATCAAAAACAGGATAAAAGGGAACGGTTTGAAATGAGCCACACTCCAGTGCCCATCCACAGAATATTCATCCATCCTTCAGCATCTCACCAACAGAAGCAGCAAGCAGACAAGTCCCTGGGGCAAGGGTGACATATTTCAAACAGGCAGGCAAGAGAAAGATAAAAAAAAAAGTTCTGGTAACTGTTTAAGTGAGGACACCTTTACAAAACAAGTTCTGGTAGCTGTTTAAGTGAGGACACCTTTATAGGCAGCCTCACACATGGCGAGCAAACTGGAAATCTGTAAATGAAAATACCTACCAAATTAAAAAAAAAAAAACTCAAATATATAATCTGCATAGGAAAAAATTGTATCAGTAAACAATACTAAACATAATTTTTTCTGGGGGGATAAGTCTGCTGTGCTGTCCACTTCCCACTGCTTAAATATATATTAACGTGTAGATTACACAGCCATGGAGAGGAGGGAAGAGTTAGAACTGTTATGTTTATACTGATAGTATAGTTATACTGGGGACACCTAGTCTAAATTAAATTAACTTTATATATAACATTCCAGCACATTTTTCTAATGTACTTTTATTGGCAGTAAATACAAAAAGCAATGTTCTGAAAGTAAATTTGTGTAAGAGAAAAAATTCAATAGATAGAAAAAATATGGCAAGCCAGTTAAGAGAAATAATTGTTTACACTTCACTAGCATACATGCAGATTTATGAAAAGTAATAGTCAAATCACAGCCGGCGAGAGTCTCTACACAAATGTATATCTGAAGCCAAAACCATCCAATATACACAAATGCTCCTTAGAGTTGGGGCCTTCCTAACAATGTTAACAGATGTGGTCAGTATGTTGAAAAGAAGTATTTTCTATACAGCTTGTTTCATAGGAAATAGTTTATGAAGTAGGTCAGTTGCTTCAGTTGTTTTAGCTGTTGAGCAGTTTTATGTCATACTTAGCTAGAGGCTTATTTACTATCATACATATTATTATCAGTGATTTGCAAAGATAACCCACAGGTGAGCATTTTTTTTAATTTTATTAATTTATTTATCAGGCAAGTCCAGTGGACAAGTGTCCCTTTTGAGGGTGGAGCACTGTCTGGTTGAATGGCTTAACCAAAGTCGCACCATATGCAAATGAAAGATGAGGAAATCAAACCCATGACTGCAGGAAAAGCTTATTACCAGTTCATAGCCTTAAGCCTCTGTACCACCGGCCAGCATTAGGAGAGACCCCATGATTTGTGTAGTAAATGTTTGACATCATTACGATTGTATCATAAGAAAGTACCCTGTATAACATCAGACCAATAACCATGAGGAAGGGTTGTGAAGATATGTGAAGGCTGCCAGCCTAGCTAGAAAGAAATTTGTAGATAATTCTGTTATTTGTAAATATTAATATAAGCCACATGCTTGTTCTCTTAAATGGAAGAAAATGGTGTTAAATGTGGAACTGCAAAAATGTAACAACAGTGCACTGTGCTGTAGGAAAGCTGATAAGTCAAGCATTGCGTAATTATCTGATCACAAAACCCGAAGCTGATATATCTGGATGAAGGAATTATTGCTTTTGTTTTTAGTTAATTGTTAGAATTTGCATGTATAATGTATTTTATTGCTGTAGCTTCCTGACCAGGTGTAAGATCAAAAGGGCTGTTATACTCTGAGCTTCTGTTAGCCTGGGAAACAGAAAAAAATGATATAATCTGAAATGAGCCAGTGGTACTGTGTTATCATTTTAAGGACAGAGAGACTCGGAGCATTTTGGATTTGTCTTGAGAATATCCAGCATCACCAGCACTCTGCCTATGCTGTATATGTAAGTTTATTTTAGAACTGCGTTTTCTCTTAGTTATAGCTAGGAAATAGGAAGATTAGATTAGTTGTTTTTCTTTATTGATGTCAGAACTTTTCAACTGTATTGTTTTAAACATTTCTCTGTGTTCTCTGAACTCTTGACTACCACTGTGTAGTAAGAAGTATTGTCTGAGGTATTTATTATTTAATATTAAATATTTTTAAACCTTTCAACTGTGGCTGATGTTCTTCGTGTTTCACTGTTGCAGTCATCACATTTGGGTTATCTGTTTGCAGTAGCCCTCAGTCGGCCTGATTATCAAAATCTTGGATCCTGCGTCGGTTGCTGTCTCATCTTCCATGACGTCAAGTAGTCAGGGTTATAAAGCATACAGCCAACGCCATTACCCTAGTCTTTCTTGCCATGCAGTGCCTGAAGCAGAAGCAGTTCTCAAGTGCCGGTCGGCTGACTCCTAAAAGTTTTGTTTTCGAGTTTCAGAACCAAAGTCTTCAACTAAAGCTAAGTACCCCGTTGAGGAAACTTTTTCTTGCTCTAAACCAATGTCAGTAAAAGTCAATAATTGTATTTCTTGTGGAAAGCAAATACCTCACAAAGATTTTCATTCGTACTGTATTCCTTGCCTAGGCCCTGACCATGTCGTACCTTGCTGTCGGTTTTGTGCCTTATTTAAGCAACGAACTATTCGTCATCGGTATATTTACGCTTCTAAATATTTTGGTACTTGGTTCAATTATCCAGATATGTCTTCGGTAAGCCATCTGACTACCGACATTCCAAAAAAACGTACAGATAAAGTTAAAGACAGAGCCAGGCTACCTAGGTTCAAAGCTGCCGATGATGTTTCTCCTAAGCCAGTCGCCAGTTCACCGGTACTCAATGAGGTGCTTTCGCAGACCCTGATACCCGCTACTTCAGATTCGCAGGCCTCTACTGAGACCCATTCGGAGTCCGGTATGCCGCGAGATCAACTGTGGAACCTACGGATGTCTCTACCTTGGATGGGTCCGGAGCCACTGTGCAAGCACCAGCTTCTGAGGGTGTATTCAGGCCCACTGACTTGCATATTAAACCAACACCATCTTCTTCTTCAAGGCCTAAAACTCAAACTATGCCTAGAAAACCGATGCCCAGACCGCATGGTCAGGCCTCTGTGCCTAAAAAACAGATGATAAGAATCGCTGAAGACCTTATTACTTTAATCAGGGGAAGCCCACCTTCCCCCTCTAAGAGACCTAGGACTGAATTTGCTTATGATACCTCTGACCAGGATTCTGAAATGTCTGTTTCCTCTGAGGACCAGGAATTACCCTTATCTACCTACTAGGATTCTGATGCAGAGGACTCTATTCCCTCTGCTCCCCCCCCCCCCCAGGGGATTTCTCTTTTGGTGAAACCCTGCATACTCTTAGGGAGCATTTTCACTGGGAAAGCCAGGATTACTCTGATTCTAAAAAGAGGCTTAGGGATTTCTTACTCCTGCCCCAGCACAGGCCTTTAGCTATCCCTCCTGTACTAGACATTGTTGATGATGCATTTTCTGAATCTAGCTTGGCCTCTGACTCTTTACCTCCTGCTCCCAGAAAGCCTGATAGATATTACAGGGTTCCTGACTCTCACAAGTTCCTTTTTAAAAATCCTACTGCTGATCCTGAGACCATTTCACAGGGACCCAAGGGCATCAAGGCTATTACTGCCAAAAATCCTACCCCCTCTGATAGAGACTCCAGGGCCTGGATAGATGGGGTAAGAAAGTATACGCTTCTGCAGCTTTGGCCATCAGGGCCTTAAACTGCCAGTTTCATATGTTAAAGTATCAGCAGCATATTATTGGATTGCTTAAACAGAAAATGATGTTGATTCCTGACTGTGCTGAAAATAAGGTTTTACAGGAGTTAATGCATTCTGCTGAACAGGTTGGAAAGCATACTTTGCAATGTGGTTTTGATTCACTAGAGGCATCTTGCAGGGCTGCTGTCACTGGGTCTGTACTTAGAAGGCATGATTGGCTTAAGGAGCAATCTTTGCCAAATCATGTTAAAGCTAAATTGCTGGATGCTGCCTTAAATCAGGACCACTTGTTTGGCAACAAAGCAGAAGAAGTTCTTAAAAAGATGGAGGAAAGAGCTAAATCTATGCAAACTGTTAAAGATTTCATACAAGTACAATCTCCAAGATTTAGTAGGCATTGGCCCTCTAAGAATTGGTCCTTTCCTACCTCTTCCAGGCCTTCTCAGTCCAAACCCAAAACCAGCAGAACACCCAAGCTTCAGTCCCAGTGTATGCACAGGACTAAACAGGGGGGGGCTCCCACTTCCAAATCAGGGAGTAGTAAGACTCCACCCTATGGTAAACTGTCTCAATGACTTAACCTTAAAACTTCCAAGCACTTCTCAACTGACTGCTCCTTTAGCGGGAAAGATTGCTCTGCATGCAAAAAACTGGGAACTAATTACCCAGGACAAATGGGCTTTAAATATAGTTTCCCAAGGATACAGATTTCACTTCCACACATTACTAACCCCAAACGGTTGACCAGATCTACCCCCAAATCAGTGGGCAGAGGCTCAAAAGTAAGTACTCTCTCTCTTAAGCATAAAGGCTATTCAAACTGTACCAGAAGAGGAAAAGGGACAAGGTTTCTACTCAAGACATTTCCTGGTACCCAGAAAAGGCAACTCTTGGTATCCTATCCTGGACCTTTCTATATTAAACACCTTTTTGGTGATTTCAAAATTCAAGATGCTAACTCTTCACCAGTTACTTCCTATGCTAGGCAAAGATGCCTGGTTGGCAACACTGGATTTAAAAGAAGCCTACCTGCACATCCCAATCAGGGAATCTTGCAGAAGATACCTATGCTTCAAAGCAGGCTACATGCACTATCAGTTCTCTGCACTGCCCTTTGGCTTATCTGTTGTGCTCAGGTAATCACAAAGTGCTTAGCTCCAGTCATTGCATTTTGCAGGCAAAGAAACATTCAAATATACCCATACCTGGATGATTGTCTAATTCAGACAGAAAGCCAGGACACACTTTTGAATCATCTGGCATTTGTACAAAAGGTGCTAACTTGTCTGAAGTACACAATAAGTGAAAAGAAATTACATCTGGTACCCTGTCAACAAATTATATTCCTGGGAGCAAGCTTGGACACAACTTCCCAGATGGCTTTCCTCACGTCAGAGAAACAAATTCATTTGATAACTTACTTCAAACTAATGGCCACAAAAACCCTGCTATCTACAAGGCAAGTAATGCAAGCCTTGGGGTTCATGGCCTCCTACATTCTACTAATTCCATATGCAAGACTGCATACGAGGAAACTACAATGGTATCTAAAAAGCCTATGGTGTCAACATTCTCAGGATCTAGAAGCAAAGAGCCCTATCATACCTTGCCTACAGCTAGAGTTCCTTTGGTGGGCAGAGGCCTGCCACCAAAACAAGGGACTACCATTCACTCTACCCCCTGCCGTCCAAACCCTTACAACAGACACATCAGACTATGCATGGGGGGCTCACCTGGAAGAAAATTGCATTCAGGGCAAATGGAACCCAAGTCAAATGCACCTGCATATCCTTCAAAAAGAAATGTTAGCTGTACAGAATGCTCTGACAGCCTTCAAGGACAATTAATGGTAAAGATGGACAACACCACTGTTATGTGGAACATAAACAAGCGGGGGGGGTGCCCATTCTTATCCCCTCTGCAGAGTAGCCATGGCTCTGTGGAACACAGCCTTGAGCTACCAAATGCATCTGCAGGCTCAGTTCCTGCCAGGAAAACTAAATACACTGGCAGATGAACTCAGCAGAACTCTCATGGACCCACACGAGTGGAAACTGGAACCAAAGATATTCAACATGTTGATAAACAAATGGGGGAGCCCAAATATAGACTTGTTTGCCTCCCCCCAGAACTACAAATTGGACAAATTCTGCACAAGGACTCCCCACAAACAAGCTTGGAAAGTGGATGCTCTGTCCTTTAACTGGAAAATTCTATCAGTTTATGCCTTTCCTCCTCTGCCTCTCTTCTCCAAAGAACTACTAAAGATCAAACAGGACAAATGAAGGACAGTACTGACTTTACCAGACTGGCCACGCCAACACTGGTACCCCCTATTGCGCAGTTTGTTACTGCTGGCTCCATGGCACCTGCCTCAGACCCCTACCCTGCTGTCACAGCAGGAGAGCCAGATTCTGCACCCTGGCAGCCTGGCTAATTTCCTAATTTCTCCATTACCATTCCTCAGCAAACAAGTGTTGGATGTCATTTTGGAGGCAAGGAGGCCTAATACTAGAAAATCTTGTACTGAAAAATGGAAAATATCCTCTGCCTGGAACCAAACTCAATGGATGGGCACAGCAGTGCCCAATTTACCTCAGATTATTCAATACTTAACTGACATGCTTCACAAGGGCCTTTCTTTTTCCTCAATCAAAATTCATGCCTCAGCCATTTCAGCTCATTACAACACAGAACCATCCCTCTTCTCTCATCAAATGCTCAAGCAGTTCCTCAGAGGGCTAAAAACTTAAGACCACCCAGTAGAGCCCCAACTCCAGCCTGGGACCTTAATTTTGTATTGAAAAAACTCACTCTTCCTCCTTTTGAGCTAGCTGCAAGTGCAGAGTTAAAATTTATTTCTTGAAAACAGCCTTCCTTTTAGCAATTACTTCAGCAAGAAGGGTGTCTGAACTACAGGCCCTTATGGCAGTGGAGCCTTTCATCATATTTCATGTGGACAGGGTGTCCCTGAGGACCAATCCC
Organism: Protopterus annectens; assembly: GCF_019279795.1. Lineage (NCBI taxonomy): Eukaryota > Metazoa > Chordata > Ceratodontiformes > Protopteridae > Protopterus > Protopterus annectens. The sequence continues at coordinate 10,055,265 of NC_056742.1, forward strand.
TCCTTCATGCCCAAGGTGGTATCCAGTGTGGCTCTTAATAAGTCCATTCATTTGCCAACCTTCTTTTCTAATCCACAGAACAAAAGGGAAAGGATACTGCACTCCTTAGATTTTACTTGGACAGGACTAAACCTCAAAGGAAATCTTAACAACTGTTGGTGGCATTTGCTGCAGGGACAGAGTGGAAGGCTATTTCAAAGCAAACCATTTCTTAATGTATAGGCCATTGTAGTCATTTCTGCTATAAGCACCATGGAAAACCTATCCCACAGGGGATTAGACCCCATTCAACCAGGGCTGCATCTACATCTACAGCCTTTCTCTGAGGTGTACCTAGCAGGGACATCCTAGAAGCTGCTACCTGGAGTTCTTTACATACTTTTACCAAGCATTAGCATTTACCAATTTTCTCTAAATCCAGAGCAGGCTTTGCTGCTGCAGTCTTGCAGGGCCTTATAGCTGGTCCTAATGCTATCTAAATGCCTCCTCCCTTCCTTAGCTTTGGGAATCTACCCAAATGTGATGACTGCAACAGTGAAACACGAAGAACACAGTATAGTTGTGTACACCTAGCATAAATGTAGATGTTCGAGTGTATTCACTTTTGCAGTCCTGCTTACCCTCCCTCCAGCACCCTGACTTGTTTTGGCTGTACCTTTACTATGCTTAAAAGCTTTTTGGTGTATTTGCTTTTTTGTTGGAGGTGTAACCATATATATATATATATATATATATATATATATATATTTATATTTAATTGCTTCCCATTAGGGGCCACCTGACATCTGGGGCAAGAAAAACTGATGTAATGGGCGTCGGCTGCATGCTTTATACCCCTGACTACCTGATGTCACGGAAGATGAGACAGCAACTGATGCAGGACCCAAGACTTTGATGATCAGGCCGACTGAGGGCTACTGTAAGCAGATAACCCAAATGTGATGACTGCAACAGTGAATACACTCGAACATCTACATTTATGGTTAAGTGTAAACAACTGTACTTCTTGTGTAGAGGTAATTTAAGCTCTAGAGTACATTGCATATATATACTGATACTGTACAAAGCCACTCCAAATAAGCCTTGACTGTTCAGTTGCACTTACCATTTGGATAATAATATTGCACAGTAATTAGACACCCTTTCATATGGGCCTTATTGTAGCTGATAAATATTAGTGAGTGGTGGCAGTGATTTCTACCGTATAGTCTAGGTAAAAGGGGCACAGCTGGAGAACCTTTGCCAGCCTTCCCCAGGAGTGTTTGTGTTGTTGTATACAACTCTTATCTCAAAGTGTGTGTGTGTGTGTGTGTGTGTGTGTGTGTGTGTGTGTGTCAGCTACTTGGGCAGGGATGTTTTAAGCTAACACCTGAAACGTATAGGAAAAAGTTTTGTGAGCATAGACGCAAGGCAAATGAAAGTGTGTGTGAATATGTTGCTGAACTGAGCACTTATTTTCATAGGTGAGTGAGTGGATGTCAGGTCACCACTTTTGAAGGACTGGCAGACTTTTTGGTGAGGGAACAAGCCCTTAGCACTTTGCCTGAGGACATGAGGATCTGGTTAGCTGATGCGCTACTTCAGAGGAGTTGGGGAAGAAGGGAGACCTATACCTAGCAAGCAGGGCTTCCCTGCACAGGATAGGGACCCCAAGTACTCCTCATGGATCTAAAGGAACCCATGGTGGGCAGGCCAGACTGCCCCAACAGAATCTGCCAGTAGCAGTGGAAGTCCAGGTACATGTCTGGGACCTAGGGTTAAATGCTTTGAATGCAACAAGTGGGGCCACGTGGCATACATATGTCCACTGAGGCAAGGGGGGGGGGACAAAAGGTGAGAGAGCCAGTAAGTAGGGAAGACAAAATGCCAATAGTAGGTTTTCTTCAGGCAACAAGGGTACCGAACTTCCATCCTGCAGATGTCCTGATAGGGAAGGATGTTGATGAGGCAGTACTATGTGTTAATGCAGTTACACACAGCCAGGCTACGAGACAAGCATATGGGTCTGGTACCCTGGGAGAGACCCAGACAGACCACATACTTTCATTGCAGCCAGGACTGGTGAGGTGGTTACTTCAGGGAGGAAGCTACACTGTAGCAGTGAGACTGAAGGTGAACCACAGCTGCTTGTGGGTACTGATGTTCCCTTGGACAGAGTAACTGCAAAGGTAGAGGTGAGTAGTAGTACCCAGGCTGACGGTGAGGCACCACTGTCAGAGGATGCCAGACTTCCTGTGGAAGGGGAGCTGGGAAGGGTTACAAAGAGAGAGTTGAGACAGACTCAGCTCTCAGACCCTGCATTGCAAGGCCTGAGGCAGGTAGCTAGTGAGGCACCTGATTCTCAAGGGAAGAGTGGATCTGTATACTGGGACAAACGGTTACTGTATAGAGAGTGAACCCCTGAGGGAGGGCTGTAAGGTGAGGGGATACAGCAGTTGGTAGTGCCTAGAGCCTACCATCTGGCACTTCTAGCCATAGCCCAGGATATTCCCTTTGCAGGTCATATCGGCATAAAATGTACAAAGAGACGTATTTTGCAGAACATTGGCCTGGAATTTCTAGAGCTGTATCAGCTTACTGCAGGACCTGTGAGCAGTGACAAAAGGTAGGCAAGGCAAGCGACAAGGTAAGAGCTCCTTTTATGTCTTTGCCTGTGATAGAGGAACCATTTCAGAGGGTAGCTATGGATATTGTGGGGCCTCTGAATACCCCAAGTATCCTAGTGATAGTAGACTATGCTACAGGATACCCTGAGGCAGTGGCTTTGTCCTCCATTGAGGCAAAAAAGGTGGCAAATGCTTTGTTAGAGATTTTCAGCAGGGTAGGTTTCCCAAAAGAAGTACTGACTGGCAGAGGTCCCATTTTCATGTCAGACCTGCTGGCTTGTCTGTGGATGTACTTTTTGGGTGAAGCACCTGAAGACCACCCCGTACCATCCCCAGACTAATGGTCTTGTTGAGAGGTGAAACTCTACACTCAAGTCCATGCTGCAGGCATTTGCAGACCAGTTTAAGAGGGAGTGGGACAAATATTTGCCCCATCTGTTGTTTGCTTGCAGAGAGGTTCCCCAGGAATTCACAGGTTTTTCACCCTTTGAGTTGTTGTATGGGCATAGGGTGATAGGACCTCTAGATTTAATTCATGATGAGTGGGAAGGTGAGTGTGAATCTCACAAGGAGTCTGTTGTGGCATATATCTTAAACCTCTGGACAAGGCTCAGGGAACTCTTGGGCTTGGCCCAGGAGAACCTGGCAGAAGCCCAACAACAGAAAAAGGTATGGTATGACAGGAATGTTCGAGCTAGAGAGTATGCTGTAGGGCAGCAGGTAATGGTCTTCATTCCTGTCAGACACAACAAGCTTGCAAGCAGCTGACAATGAAAAACAGGTCAGATAAAGCAGTGTGGACCTTAGCATGTGAGCAAGCATTCCAGAAGCTTAAAGAAGGTTTGAGAGGACCCCCTGTGTTAGCCAGTCCAGATACAGCAAAGAATTTGTTGTGCAAATGGATGCTGCGAACCATGGGGTGTGGGCTGTACTTAGACAGATTTCTTCAGACAGAGAAGAGGACCCAGTGGTTTATCTCAGTGATAGGCTCCAACCCAGGGAGGAATGCTATGCAGCTGTAGAAAAGGAATGTCTAGCCATAGTGTGGGCACTGCAGAAACATCAGCCTTATCTGTATGGAAGAAAATTCACTGTAGTTACAGGCCACAGTCCCCTAACATGGTTGCACAGAGCCAGCCAACAAAATGCCAAGTTGCTAAGATGGAGCCTGGGGTTGCAAGCACCGCAGTGGGATTAGCAATGCCAACACAGATGGGCTGTCAAGACAGGTAATGATGTAATGTATAATCAGATAGACCTAGTCCTCTTAAGCAACGTTTCTCAAGGGTCACTTGTAAAACTAGCTTCAGTTCTCCAGGGGGGAATATTTGTGAAGATATGTGAAGGCTGCCAGCCTAGCTAGGTAGAATTTTGTAGATAATTCTGTCATTTGTAAATATTAATATAAGCCACATGCTTGTTCTCTTAAACGGAAGAAAATTGTGTTAAATGTGGAACTGCAAAAATGTAACAACAGTGCACTGTGCTGTAGGAAAGCTGATAAATCAAGCACTGTATAATTGTTTGATATCAAAACCTGGAGCCAAGATGTCTGGATGAAGGAATTATTGCTTTTGTTTTGAGACTAGAGTTAATTGCTAGAATTTGCATGTATAATGTCTTTTATTGCTGTAGCTTTCTGACCAGGTGCAAGATCAAAAGGTCTGTTGTATTAAAAATGGGCTCAAATTATATGCTAAAAAGTATGATGCTAGCATATTTGGTAAACACCACTGCCTCCCAGTGTACAACACAGACAACATCCCACTTCAAATGAAAATGTTTTTGAGAGACCTTGGAACGTGGGTTCCTAATTTCCCTCATCATTGATCCTCTCGTAACAGTGGTACTTAGAAAGTCCTTCTAGTTTGCACAGCTAATTGCCAAAGGAATATTGTCTAGAGCTAAAGATAAGTATAATGTCCTTTTTATTCAGCACTGATTAGACCAGTTATGGAATACAATGTACCCAAGTAGACGTATCAAGCAACTAGAAAGATCCCATCGGTTATTAACTAAGATCACTGGGTTAAAAAGGTACCAGAAAATACTGGAAGCACTATTCTTTTATTCATTATCTTGTACACTGCCATTCTGTGCCATTAGAGGCCTAGTTCTCTGGGATTTCTTATATCTCCACAAATCTAACAGTCCCACACATACCAGAACCAGGGACCAGGGACCTATATCTTCATTGGCAAGCATTAAGTTGCACCTTCCCCACCTCTGGGCTAGACTACTGCTTCAAATCAAACATTGTGATGCATTATTCCCTACATATGTGAACTGGATGATTGGATAGGTATTTACAAATTCAGCTGTGGCTTGACCAGCCTAGACATCCTTGAAAAAGGAGGTCCACTCTAAGGGTGGATACTGGCAAAGGATAAATGGTTGCAAGGTTCAGTTGCCTTGTACTTCTGATTCTTATGATTTAGTAGCTATTCACATCTTACAGCCTTCCATAGCCAGAGTGAGACAGGCCATAGATTGTCAGTTGGTCATCATTTTCTCCGAAGGGTAGCAAGTGCAGAGGGAGAAGAATAAAGCAACATGGTGTGGATGTTCACAGGCTTGTCCTGCAAAAAGAAAAATAATAAATATTTTGTTTAGGCGTTGCACTTGGTCATATTGAAACAAGCTCAGTTGCTTGCATTCATGCTTTTTGTGTATTGAGGTTTCTTCAGTATGAGAGTTTTCTTGTGGAATTTTTATGATGCCAACTCGCATGATTTTCGATGTAGTAGAACCAAATATGAAGTTTTTGTGAATATAATAACTAATAAAACTAATAGTTGCAGTCGCCCAGTTACAACCAAGATGTACATGTCAAAGATGTGCAAATTGCACCATCCAATATATAATTTATTCTGGCTACTTGTGACACATGTCAAATATTTTATGTTGGGAGAACCAATACACAGAAGGTTTAAGGACAGTTGGGGTGTATATGTGCAATAAGGACAGGCTGTGATAAATAATGTGTTACACAAACATTCAATTGTTCATTGCCAGTATATTTGTTTTGCTTTCAACAATTACTTAATTAAAAAAGAATAGGAACCCAAGACTTAATGAAGGTGTAAGCCGTAAGTCACTGTTAAGAAAGAAAGCTTTAGGGCTTTAACTACTATTTCTGATGGCATTTATTTTTATGGTATATAGTTGTGGTTAACAAACTTGTAGTTTGAGTGGATAACATACTTTGCAGTACAAAATCACTTATTACCAATGCTGTTAGCTTTTTCACTGACAACATTATTTCTTTGTTTTTCAGTAAGTTATTTTTGGATTTTCAAGACATTATTTTTTATTGATTGCATACTTCATGGACAGACTTTGTTAGGTTCAGTTATTAATTTAGTTTGGATTAATTATGTAAAACTGCCTGATTCTTCTACACTGCAGCTGCATGATCTCACTAAAAAGAAAGGTAAGTAGCTACCAAGAGCGGCAGAGTTTAGGCTCATTTTGTTTGATGAAGCAATAAACAGTCTATAGAAATATACACATAATAATCTGAGCAATGATAAAGGATCCTGTTCCTTTTTAAAAATGTGGATATAGTAACACATTAACATATATTTCAGTTCTGCTGTCTAAGCAAGCAATAATGCCTGACAAGGTGGGTATTACTGGGGAAATAAAGAAATAAAGGACCACCAAGGCACGTTCTAATGCCTAACATAGTAGACGGATGGCTTCTACACCCCTGACATGTCAGTTATTTCCCTAGCAAAGCCCACCCCAGACATCATTAAGCTCTTAGAAAATGGTCTGTTCATTTTTAATTGAAATGACGCAGAGTCTAGCAGTTAATATTTTGGGGGATATTTTTTAAATATTTCTGCTACAATCTTGATATAAAATAGTCCCTTTTCATTTATTGCCTGTAACTGATTATTATTAATTTTTTATAGTATTTTTAACATATAACTTAGTATTACGATGGTGAAAGTTGGATTATTTGAATAAAATCATTTTTCATTTAAAACTATTTATTTATGCAGTATATATAGTGTTTTTGTTAGTATTGTTTTGTTAGCTCGATAAGAGTTGTAGAAAGAAATTAGGAGTTATATACTTACCATAACTTGGCATATGTATTGTGCATTTTCATTCTTCCTCACTGATGGGTCTCGGATCTGACATCAGATCTGATTCAGTTGCATTTCTGAGACTTATGGATCCAAGTCTCGCACTTCTGCCTCTTCCCATAATGCAGCATACCTTCCCTAACTCCTCAGACTGAGTTTGAAGCCCTATTGCCCAAGCAATATAGAAACAAAACAGGCAAGAGGTTTGGAGTCCAAACCTAGAACCTGTGGGTTCCAAATTGCTCTAGGTAACTTCCTGAAGAGACAAGGCTGGGAGATGGTTGGGCGGGAAAGTGAAGAAGAATGAAAATGGACAACACAAATGCCAAGTTATGGTAAGTACATAACTCCTAAATCTGATGTTGTCTTTTTCATTCTTTCTCACTGATGGGGCAGAGTCCCCAGCTACATAACGTTTGGGTGGCCTTCAAGGAAGGATATGCCAGAGCACTGCTGATGCCCTGCTTCTGGAGACAATGTCCAATTTGTAGTGTGAGACAAAGGTATGAGTCTTTGACCAAGTGGCTGCAGCACAGATTTCATCAGCTGATGCTCTAGAAGAAAAAGCAGTTGAAGTAGCCATAGATCTGGTAGAATGGGCTTTTGGAGGTCGAGGCAGTTCAATACCCTTTTGGGAGTAAATGAGAGAAATACAATCTGTAATCCATTTAGCCCAGGTAATTTTGGAAACTGCGTGACCTAAATGATTTGGTGAGAAACATTGCTTGAAGAATGTGCATTGCAATAAAAAAGCGGCTTGAAAAGATCACCCATTCTCAGACTCTCATGGCCTCTCTGCATAGTGGATAGGATCGGGTTCCTCTTTGTTTGTTGATTTACCAGACCACTGACATGTTCTCTGTGTGTGTAGCAATTGTCCCCAGATAGAGAATGTCCTGAAAGGCTTGCAACGTTAGGAGGACTGCTCTTATCTCAAGGACATTGATATGCAGTTTGGTCTTGGAGGGAGATCACATGCCTTGGACCATCTTTCCCTTCTAATGCCCCCCCATTCCAATTGGGAAGAGTCCATGATCACTCTAGCTACTTGGGAAGAGAGAGAGAGAATGGCCTGCCCAGGCACAGGTCATCTGATTGTATCCACAGTTGGAGATGACATCTGCAAATTTAAGTCAGCTTGATGGGAACAGATAGAGGTTGGTAAAGAATGGACCACTGAACAGCCAGGGTCCCTACTAGGACTTACATGAAAAATCTTGCTAAGGTAACTAGAATGATACCAGCTGACATAGACCCCAGTGCTCGGAGCACTAACCTTGCTGGAGGAGCAGGGAGAATCCAGTAAATCCTGAACTTGTTGTCTCTGAGAATTTATGCAATGTAGCAGTAGTGAAGCTACTTGAGTTGTAGTGTTAAGTTGCATTCCTATAAATTCTAGATCTTGTGTAGGAGTCAGGTTTGATTTTTCATGATTCCAAGGGATTTGGAGAGCCAAACTAAGTAATCCCTGGCCTGGATCAGGTGATGCTTTAATGGGGCAGTAGGGTGCCCTTCATCAAGATGGGGAAACACCTGAAATCCTTTTAGCCTCAGGTGAGCTGCTACAACTGCCATACATTTGATAAATACCTGGGGGGCTGTGGTGAGTTGAAAGAGCAGTACTCTGAATGGGAAACAATTGTCTCCCAGCCAAAAGTGCAAGTGTTTCCAGGAGACCTGTTTATTTTGAAATGATAGTATGCATCCTGGAGATCTGTATAGCACATCCAATCATCCTTGCATAAATGTGGCAGAATGGACTGGACTATTACCATCCAGAACTTTGACTTCTTGACATACTGATTTAAGTTGCTGAGATCCAGAATTGATCTTGGATCCCCTGTTTTCTTTGTCACTAAAAAGAAGTGAAAATAAGTTCTGAATCCTGTTTGTTCAGTCGGGATCCTTTGGATCACTCTTTTTTTGCAAAAGTTTTTGAACTTCCTGAATTGTGTACTCCCAGTGACTGGGGAGGTATGTCAGGGAGTTTACTCCTGGGAATTGGAGGTGAAGGGGAAAAGGGAATGTAGTAACCTCTGGATGTTATGCTTAGCATCCAAGTGTTTGTTATCTTTGTCCAGGCATCTAGGTGCAGGGATAGACAATCCCCGACTGCCTCCAAAGATGGACAGTCTGACAGCACTTCAGGATCACTGATAGAACTTATTGAGAAAGGATTCCCTGAAGCCCTGATTTTGCAGACCCCCCCCCACCCACTTCGGGGGTGGCACCTACCATTAACTACCCCCTTCTGGTTCCTAGAAAAGGTCCCCTGTGGGGTGGAAAACTTGATCCCCATGGCAGACAATATTTTTCCTTCTTGCTCACTGTGGGTAGGTGCATCTTTCATCAATGGTCCAAACAAGGAGGAACCATCAAAGGGGGCATTAGTAAAGGACGTCTTGAAGGGTTCTGCAAAATCATAAAGCCTCATCCAGGCATGTCTCCTGATGTTTATGCCTGAACCAGCTGCTCATGAGGTGCTTTCTGCAGTATGCAAAATCAACTTCATAAAGGAATTGGGAAGGGAAGATAGAGTAGCTATTTGGGGAGAATCCTCAAGTCCTCCTATGACATGGTCTGAGCAAGAGAGTTTGTTAGTCCTTTTACAAGGTCTCTCTGCAAGCAGGTGGAATGTGCCAAAAGATGGACAGTCTGACAGCACTTCAGGAACAGAGCACCTCGCTGGCCTTGTTTAAGAGAAATCTTGACCAATGGATGGGAGATCGCAGATATACCCCAGGGATTACCTCAGTGTCACTGCTCAACAGAGGCACAGCAAAATAATGGGTATAGTTCCCCATACTAAAGGGGTGGCGTAAGCCACAAAACTATGGGCTAGGCTTGTAAATGCCCTCGGGCAGATAGCCTAGTATGAACCTATGAACCTAAATAGTTTAATGACCTCAGAGTGAAGGTAGCTGAGGTGTAAATGAGCTTTCAATACCTCTGCAACACTCTGGACTCCTTGTTTGGCAGGTGGACAGTGGAGCTTTGCTCAGATAGCTCCTTTTTTGTGGCTGTTGACACAACAATGGCATCTACTGGAATGCCCTTACTCTAGTGTAAATGGACAGAAGATGGACTATGAAGCGTATTAGAATGCATAGGTATAGGCTTGCCTGTGTTTGGTTCCTTCCAAGCCCAGCGGGAAACCAAATCAATAAGTTCATCCACCGGGGGTCACCCCCAGGACATAGACAACCCCACCCCTGAAGCCTCCAGGAACACCAACTCTTCAGTGGAAGGGAGTTGGAAGGACCAGCCAACTTTCTGTTTAAGGACTTCTAGGATGTCTCCGAAGGAGATGTCATCAGGCAGTAATCAGGGTGACCCTTCTCCTTCATCAAAATCGATATCGTCAGTGATGGACTCCATAGGGAGTCTGTGCACCTCCTCTTGCACTTTTTCTTTTGAGAGACCTCCTCTGTGGGATGTTCGGGGAGGTATCAGAAAAATGGGCGGGGGAGGGGTTCCTGACAGGAAATTGTCTGGAGGCTCCTCGGTGTAGGCTGACCTATGGCAGGAGTGATGGGCTTCGTGCTCGGATCCGATGAAGGATGGGGAGGAGCCAAGATATGAGGAGATGGTTCTCTGATTCTAGAAAAGGCCCTCTCTGCACCCTGTAAGGCCAACAGGCCTGAGTAGACCCCCCTCCCTCTCCCCCTCGGAGCTGAAGCAGCCAAGGAAGAGAAAGCAGAACCAATACCGGATTCAGCACCTCCAACACAGTGTGATCCAAGTTGTCGAGAGCCAAGGCATCCAGAGGAAGAGACATATCTGACAGAGTCAGAGCCAAAGCCAAACCCCTGGACCGGCAGCGACATCTCAGATCTGAGACCTGCTCTAATCTGATAAAAATGGAACAATGCTGGTCAGGGACATAGCCAGAGTCAAGGAAGGTACTTTCCTCAGATCTGATGGTGATTTTATTGGGTATCCAGGATTCTGGGGTTTAGAAACCACAGGTCAGGTTGGAGAAGGAATCTATATTGAATGTGGCAGAGCACTCATGGATCCAAGATAGGATGGAGTTGTGAAAATCCCCATCTGGATCTGAGCCCAGAGGAACTTCCACATCATCCTGCCTACATTGGCCTGTGCAAGCTTTAGGAAGACCTAGAAGAGGAAGCAGGTTTGGATTTATTTGGAGTCTTTGAGATTCCCGTTTGAGACATAAGAATGCGTGTATGGATGCACTGGCATTAAACAAGATCTGAGGAGTTAGGGACAGTATTTTGCATTATGGAAAGAGGGAGGAGCTTCAGACTCGGATCCCCAAGTCTTGGAAATGCAGCTGAATCGGATCTGATGTCAAATCCAAAACCTATCAGTGAGGAAGAATGAAAAGGGCAACATCAGATATATTTTTTTCTTTTTAATGAGGCAGGTCTATTTTATTTTAGTAATACTTTAACAGTTTTTTCCCTCAGTAAAAAAGTTTGTATTTATTGCAATGTTTTGTTTTCTTTGTTTTCAGGTATGCAGACTGTGATTAGTAAATTGAAAATGCATGCTGCAAGTTTGAAATATTTTGTTTCTAGTTTCTCTTTGTTTCTTTTCCCCTTTGGTCCTGCTTGAGTTGGTGTTACTTGACTGTTGTTCGTCTTGTAGACTTCCATTTTTCCCCTGACCTGAGTTGTTAGTGTCCAGTAGATTGCTAGGCTGGTTTCTGATTTGTTTACTGTTATTGGTTGTTTCTCTTGGTGTCAGTCCACCTTCTGCAAGGATTTATATGGCTATTGTTTTGATACTGTGATTGCCATATCTTCTGGAAAGTTTTGCTAGGTCACTTCTCAGTAGAATCATGTTTCCAAGGTAGTTTTTTCCCCTTTGGCCTCTGGGTGTACCAGCATTATTGAAATTGAAGATATTCCTGTAGTACTTTGTTTGGGTGTGGGAACAGTGCAGGTAGGTTTTATGGTAACTATGATACATAGTTTTATATGATGAGAGTAGGAATATTGAATTCTCCTTTCTATTCATGAAATTGTTCTCTGTATCTGTCCGCCTTTGTTTTCATTTTGTTGCTTCTTCATTTAATGTTAGTGCTATGTAGTTTGTTTCAGATGCATCTGTTAGTTTTGTGAAACAGTCTAGTGTTCGCTGGCTTTGTCCACTTCCTTATCATGCCATGCAGAGTTATATTTCAAGTCATATTTTTGTTACCAGTCTTTGTGATGTATCTGTTACTGTGCTTTGGATTTTTTGTTTGTTTATTTTATTTTACATTTATTTACTGGTATGGTCTGAAAAAATCCTCCTTTCAGTGGAGGCCCGGGGAGAAAAGCTCCACATTACGAAGAAACAAACAAAGGCATAATAAAAAAACAGCATAGGTACACATGTCTGTAAACATAAAACGTCCAGTAAGAGAGTCAAGTATATTTACAACTTATGGAGGCATGCTCCATATTCCCAAAAACTTTAAATCAGGAATGTAACAAGTAGGTACTGCATTGGTAGTATGTCAGTAACAAAAAGTTCAATGTACAATTTGTGGAAGAGTTTGGATCTTAAGTAAGCATATTTAGAATTTTGATGAGTAAGTAAAAAAAAGTTTGACTGGACAGGGAGTGAAACATTTTCCTTTCATTTGAGTCTAGCAAATTGGTGGCAAGGTAAAAGCTATTAAACAATTTTAGCAATACAGAAAGTAGAGGAGGTGTGCAATATGAACTGATAGGGAGGGAAACAGAAATGGTAGGGTGAGTGTAAGTGTAAGACATTATGAGCTTAGAGTTCTACAGCACTGGAGTCTTATTAGTAGACTAGAAATAGAACTGTAGAGCAGGTGTAGTGAAAATACCCAGGCATTATTGACAAATAGAGAGCCTAGAGTAATACAGTAGTGTAGTCTAGTGTTAGACAAAAATTACTGTAGAACAAGTGTAGTAAAACTTTGGAAGCTTGTTCTACAAATGGAGAGGGTGAGAGGGGAGGGGGTATATAGTTATAGACCAGAGGGTGGGATTGTGAGAGGACAGAGAGGATGAAATTGAAAGAAATGGCTTGTGTGGTCTTTGTTTTCTAAGTTTTTTTTTTTTATCATGACATACAATTCATTACTTGTAGTTTTAAACAGTAGAACTTTTATTGTACTATTTTTTAGTTAGTGATGTTATTTAGTGCTCTGTTTACTCTTGCTCTATGTAGCTCTGCACTGAATACTGTTTCCATTTTGTTGTCAGTATATCTGCATCAAATCTTTTTTATTAATGTTGCTAATTTCTCTGTGTTGCCAGTTTTTAAGTTTATTTGTACGTTTTGTTTTGAACCCATTCTTATAGTATGAATATTGCCAATTTTGTGTTTCTGTGGATATTTTCTTCTTTACTGTAGTATTCTATTAGTTTTAGTTCATCATTTGTTACTGTTATAAATCTTTTTTGAATTTTATTATTTAATGTTGTTGAGGAAGTTGTTGGTTCATTGTTGTCTTTTTACTGGTTGTCCTGTGCTGTTATTTTCAGTAGCTGTAGTTGGTTATTAGAGATCTTTGGGTATTTTGTATTTTTTGTGTTTTTCCTTTTGAGTTTTGAAGGTGGTGGTGGTGGTTATATTTCCTAAAGTTAACGGTTGTTGATTTCTTCGTATTCTTGACTATTTCTTTTTTAGTGATATCTTCCAATAATTTGTCCAAGTCGCATATATATCTGTACGCTGAAATGTTATATTAAGTGTATTTGACATTTTTGCTGGTTGTGTTCTCTAATATCAAGTTTTGAATTTGTTCTTCTGTGGTAAGTGGTTGGTGGTGTCCCATTTTGAGGTATTGCTGTTTAGTTATAGAGTTGTGACTGTTTTCCCCCCAGTTTGTGGTTTAATAAGTTTATGTATGTATGCATTTTGTATATTTTTTGTTACCTATGTTTCTTGTACGTGTCCACTAGATGTCACTTTTAGTCTATAGTGTTTTTCTTTTCTCTTTTTGTATCTTTGAAAAGTTAAGGTTTTAGCATTATGGGGTGGTGTTGTAATGTGTATGCTAGTGGTGAGTTGTTGTTACTTAATATCTATTTTATCTGTTTTGTAACTTTTTAAAATAACTGTGATGAAGGTATGTTTGTTTTACTGGTGGTGTGTTTAATGGGTGGGAAGTTTGTTAATGTATGATGTGGTTTTATTTTGTTGTAAGAATTATTTGGGTTGATATTTATTTAATTTTCATTCAAGTTGTGCTTTGTTTTAAATAACTGCAGATTGTTGTTTTATGGCTACAGCTGTAAATGACTTGGTTTCTTTAAAGTTGTGGCCTAGCTGGTTCTCCCTATCCAGACACTCAGAGCTGCTGTTCTAGAAGATTACCTTGTGTATTTTTTATTATGTCTTTATTTTAATATGTGCTTTTTCTACATTATATGGTTTTGTTGATGGCATAGGGTTGTATGTGATGTTGGTACAAGTTTTATTAAGTGACAGCATTTTGAGATGGTGGTGGTTTGTTGACATTTTGGCACTTTAGTGAGCTCCAGTGAAGGGGAATACTTGTTTTTAGTGGTCATTAATACCTTGTTTTCATGTACTGATGTACAGTTTGTCCATTTTCTAAGCAGTCATAACATTCTTTTTGCTTACCAGAAATAATCTGGCACATAAGTGGTCAATAGTGTCCCTTTAGATTTCTATGCAAAATAGGATGTTGCTGTCCAATAGTTATACAATATGCAGTGCTTTTATTTACTTATTTTTGGTCCCTGGTGTGCCTCGAGATGACCATCATCTGCACACTGCTGCTGATACACCCTTCTGTGTAATCCTCCTCTATGATGGAACTGCTTCGGCTGCCAGCATAATGGGAAGGGGAGCTCAGAGGAGAGCTTGCAGCCAATGGCATCACATAGCTGTCCTGAAATGGCAGGGCTTTTCTTAGGTCATAAACACTTAATGGTAATGTTGTATCCATAAGGCTGTGTGGCCCGTGATATGTGGCTTTAGCTGGTGTGTTTGCCTTGGGCCCTGTGGTAGTGCAAACCTCTTTGCTTTTCTGCACATCCAAGGCTGCTATTGTTCTGGGGCCCTACCTCTATCAGAATATATCAAGCAATATGCCCATATCCTTACATTTTTCTGCTCTCACGATAAGCATTACAATTGGCCTTGCTGCTCCAGCAGCCAGCTAATTCATAGGTTCAGAGGTAAGTACTAGGCTAGCTGCCCTTGTGAGCCATTTTAAGCTTAGCCAATTTCCCCTAAAGGTGAGAATCAAACCCTGTACCTTATGTCTGTGAGGTAAATATTAACCATTATGCCAGCTCCCAAACCCCTATAGCTAATGGATCCTAAGCCGCCTGGGCTATAACCAGGGCTTTATCCTTCTACACCACCTGAGAAGCTTGCAGTGCCTTACTGAGCTTTAAACAACAAGAAAAGAACAGCTGCATCTTTACTGCCACAGGCACATACTTAATTGAGGAGATTATGTTTTGCCCCTGGAATGTTTCCATTTTAATCTTTTGGTAGAGAAGCAACACTTTGTGTTTCCCAGTATTTGGTAATGTATAGAAGGTAAGTAATTTTGGTCATCGGTTTCCATTACTGTTCCAATTGTTTACAAAAGTTGCACTGTAGAACACTGCAGTAGTTGACACTTTCCTTTTTGATGCATTCTTACACAATATTGATTATTTTTATTTTATTCAGAAGGTGGAAATAAATTAAATGGAGAAGCAAAATGTAATAAATAAAAAAATTGATTGAAAACTCGGATTTTATACCATCTTCCACATTTTTGGACACCCATATGAATCTTTTCTGCTTTGTCTGTACTCAGTGACTTACAGAAGCATAGTGCTGTTTTACTTATCTCACTTAAAGACTAGGGACTTAAATTAGATAATTGCCACTGTTAGTGCGCTATTACCTTGAGCAGATTTGTGTCTGAAAATGACCATGTTAGCTGCTTACCCAGTTGGTTAACTTATGGAAGTACAAACAAAAGTAGATAAGTTGTACAAGGTTTTAGTTCACAAACTGATGATGTTAATGCATTCATGTATGGCCTGCTTATTTTAAAAACTGCACTATTGTTTAGCTTATTTCAATGCTTGCGGCTGATCTCGGGTCTGATTTTTTTTGCCATTTTAATGGTGTGTAGTATTTTAGTGCATTAAGGGAACATTCTTTGCAAGTAGTTAATGCCATCCGTCAAGGACTGGCAGTAGAAAATATTGCATAATCTTCTTAAGTTTCATGGTGTAGGGCTTTATTGCTTTTGGCCAGGAATTTGAAGTTTATTTAATGATTTTACTAGTGTTGCAAGTACTATGCTTTGAAGTCATTACCTTGTGAAATGGCAAACTAGACACCTGTAAGATCAGATAAGAACAGTAGTTCTGTGTTTGTCTTGCTTTATTTATGAATTTTTTCATAGCGAGAACACTTCCCAGTTTCAGGCCACAGGGAGCAGTCTTAAAATTCAAAAATAGCTACTATCAAGCATTTTGGTACTCATTCCCTTAGTTTATCTGAAGCAGTTTCCTTGCACTTCCTCATTGGCTGTTTCTCTTCATTTCACCCATTCTCCTATTACTTTTCAAGTTGTCATTTTTCTCTTTATTCCTCCTAAGCTTTCACAAGAGATAAAGCCATTTCAGTAGTCTGACCTCGGTTCTAGAGCCGTGCTGTGTTTAATTCTGTCTGCACCCAAGCTGTTAAAATCTTAAAAGACAAAGATAATGTTTTGGGAGCAGACCCTAAAAAGTAATCATGTACAGATACAGAGGAAGAGATATTAAGCATAGTTTTAATGCCGTTTTGTTTCAAAGTAATTGTTAAATGATTGTAGTTGTGTGTCTAATGTTGTAACTTGCTGACTGCTTTCTTTTTTTTTTTGTCTGTAGTCTTGACTGAAAGTAGACCATCTTGATTAGGGCACATACGTTATTAACAAAAAATAATCGCAACTTGTGATAGTGGTGTGTGGGTACTGTATGTAACAAGTAAAAGGGGTAGCTCATTTGCATTTCAGTTGTATAAAAAGGCAAACCTCTGTAGTGATCAGAGACGTATCCAGTTATCAGAAAAGTTATGTCTGTGCATTTGTTTGTCTGTCAGAAACTTTAATGTAGAAGTTAGCTCCTTGTGAGGTAGAACTGTAGCCGTTGAAAGTCAAATGTATAGGATTGTTTATTAAAATTTTGAGAAAAGAAACTGTTAACCTCCTTACTCTCTCACTGTTGAGACTCAGATGAGTTTGAAGAGGCTTTGGCTTATGACAATCAAATCCACATGCCATTAGGATTTAATGTAAAAGATGGGGGCTCTTTGGGCTGTTCTGTTAATATCCCTAAAGATGGTATCCTTATGGCTCTTGTGAGGGATAATGTATGGTGTGTCATCTTTAGGGATACTTTAAACCTCTTGAGGGATAATTTCAGGTGGAGGACAGTAGGAGAACTATCCTTCCCATAAAAAAGTATGTGGAATCTTCGGGATAGAGCAAAGGGGACTATTTGCTGCTCCTCTTCTAGCAGAAGCTTTTGAGGGTATGTTTTTGTAGCATTTATCTAGAGTCAGAGTCACAGTTGTCAGCCTGCAAGAAGCCAGAATATAGGTAGATAAACAGTACTAGTACATTTACAAGAGACCTATGGCATCCCCTCCCCTCTTATGGTAATATTCCTAGAAGCTGCAAGAGGATGCATGATATAACCTGGGATAAAAACCTTCCCTAATGACAAAGAGAACAGGACTTTGGATACACTGAGGACAAAAGATTTACATCTTTACCACCTCTGGCAACAGTACGGTGAACTAGCAGACTTGCATGGTTGAAATTTCATATATAAAAACCACCTTGGAACTTTACTTCAGTTCCACATTACTTATGGGGCAATTACTTTGTGCTGTGAGCAGCATTTATGCATTTAGATAGGACTTGTTTAGATACCTTACCTTATTATAGCATCTAGGACTATCGCAGCTCAGAGAGCATCTGATTTGGGCACTGGACAGCATTGCTGGTTAGGTTAGCTGCAGTTTACACCAAGTAAGCACCCTTCCGTTGTTAAGTCACAAACACCCTCCACTCCTATCTCTTGCAAGTACACATAAGAACTTGCAATCATGGACAGGCACTTTCCCACTATCTCGGCATCCAGCTTGGTGGACATGGACATCCTAAGGCAATGTAACAGTTGCCTTTTCTACACTGACAATGACTTAATTCTCGAACAGACAAATACAGTATGTGAGAGATGTAGTTACACATTGACACTGGAGGCTAGACTGTCACGCACAGACACTAAAAGCAACAAACAGGTTGTCAGTGACTTAAACACATAACTCACCGCACCCACAAAGGACCACGCACATAGGCCCACATATGCAGAGGTGCTCACATGTAACTTAACAAAACCTCAATGGCCTCTCAGGTGCAGTCCTCAGAAACTCCACATGCACACAAACAATTCTAATCACAACATATAAAGCCACAGCTCATTGTGTCTCAACTACAAAGCCCATAAGGCAAAACATTCCACAACCCAATTTTCTGGTCATAAGAGACTCCATTGTGAGAAACACTGATTTCCCTCTTACCTGGCTGGATAAGGGGAAGGTTACAGTTGGTTGCCTGTCGGGGGCCAGGATTCACCAGATCATGCAAGCACTTTGGTCACTTAAGCCTAAATACCAGTATGACTCAGTAATAGTCCATGTGGGCATGAATGACCTGAGCTGTACCTCCTTGGACTATATGAAGAGAGACATGAGTGAGCTCTCAGAATGTGTCACAGGCAGGTATAAGACTAGTATTGTGCAACATTCTACCATTTCCAAGGATGATGCCACAATACCAGCAGAAAATGATTGACTTTAACAATTGGCTTAGCTACTGGCATCATTCTAAAGGGGTCCAATACTTGTCAGCTTGGGAGGACATGGTTGATAGGCCACATTGCTTTGCCAAGGATGATCTTCCATCTGTCACCTCTAGGATTTCAGATATTGGCCAAAATATTATCAACCTCTGTAGTGCCTTGGGACATTGCCAAATAGATAAACATTCCAACGTAACAAAAGCTACTTCGGACAAGCTAAAGGTGTTACTGCACAATACTAGGGATCTCAACAAGAAACTGCATTTCCCTAAAGCTTGGCTTCCCCTGGAGAATGCTGACATTTGTACAGTTACTGAAACATGGTTCAAAGCCATGGAAAGCACTCAGGCAGTGCAAAGCTATAAAGCCGTTCATATGTTCCGACCACCCACTGAACATGAAAGAGCAAAAAGAAGGAAGTGTGTCTATCTCCATAAAGGATAAGCACACCTCAGTGCTGGTCAAACAATATGACATGTTTGAGCTACTCCATGTCCAACTAACCATGGGAAATGCATTAATACCATATTATTGCTAGCTACAGATCCCCCACCATGCACCAGGAAACCTGTACATCATACCTGAAGTTACTAGAGTCATTCACCATCCAGCCCAATACCATAATCTTGGGCGATTTTAACTTCCCTTCCATTAATTGGGTGGTATACGCAACCACTGATATGCTGTCCTAAGATATTTTAACTTTGTAAATTCAAGTGCCCTGGAGCTACTAGTCTGCACTCCCAAAACAGGAACAAATATTCTAGATCTGGTACTTACAAGTATGGGAGAGCACTGCACCCTCCCCAAAAGCGATTGTAAAACTAGATGTTCATCGTGCATACAACTGCAGTCATAACAGATGGGTTCTCCTGCCATCAGGCGGGTCCTCGGTCGGCCGAATTCCAAAGTCTAGGTCCAGCGTCGGTTGTTGTCGCTTCTTACCTGACGTCAGTGCGACAGGGGTATAAAGGAACCAGCCAACGCCATTTTCTTCAGTCTTTCTTGCCGCGTGGTGCCCGAAGCAGAAGCAGTTCGCAAGTGCCGGTCGGCCAGCTCCTGAAATTACGAAAATTTTGAAACCGAAGTCTTCTTGAAAGCTAAGTACCCGTTGAAACTTTTCTTGCCTCAGACCGATGTCAGACAAAGTTAATAATTGTATTTCATGTGGGAAGCAAATACCGCATAAGGATTTCCATTCCCTCTGTATACCTTGTTTAGGCCCAGACCACGATGTCTCGGTCTGTCGCTTTTGTGCTACATTCAACAAACGCACCATTAAGCGTCGGGCGGAGTTCGCCCAGCATTATTTTGGAAAAACATTTAACTATATTATGTCGTCGGATACTCCGACTCCAGTTTTGTCTAAAAAATACAAAGATAAGGACCGACACGAGGTCCGCGGCCTCTACCGACACCACGCCAAAGCCAACTACATGTGGTCCAGTTCTCAGCGAGGCGCCTACACAGCCCCTGACTACCGACAACACTTCATTGGCGGTGTCTCCTGTGCCCGAGGTCGCAGGCTCCTCGACCCACACCCCGACTACAGATACCGAAGCCACTCTTGGCGTTGAACCTCAAAATGTGGACAGGTCTACCTCCACTCAAGGTGTCTTCAGACCTTCCTCTTCTTTTTCCATCAAGGCTTTCACTAAGTCTAAAGCAGCCATGCATTCTAAGAGACAAGCTACACAGGGCCCATCTCCAGGGCCCCATGCCTAAAAAACAGATGCTTAAAATGGCTGAGGATTTAATTACTCTTATCAGGAGAACCCTCCTCTGATCAGGGCTGCATTATTTCAGAGCACTCTGATGATCAGGAACATTCTTACTCCCCTTTTGAAGACTCTGATGCAGAGGAGTCCATTCCTTCTGTATCCCCCCCAGAGGATTACTCATTTGGGGAAACTTTGCATACCTTAAGGGAACACTTCCACTGGGAATGCAAAGATTATTCAGATTCCAAGAAAAGGCTTAGGGAATTTCTCTTGCTACCTCAGCACAGGCCTCTGGCTATACCTCCTGTCTTGGACATCCTAGATGATGTTTACTCGGAGGCCTGCCTTAACCCGGATTCTCTGCCTCCAGCCCCAGTCAAGCCTGACAGGTACTACAGGGTTCCTGACTCACACCAATTTCTATACAAAAGCCATGCTGCTGACCCAGAAACCATCTCACAGGGCCCCAAGGGAATTAAGGCCTCCACTGCTAAAAATCCATTACCCTCCGAGAGAGATTCCAGATCCATAGAAAGGTGGGGAAAAAAGGTATATACCTTGGCTACCTTAACCATGAGGGCCTTAAACTGTCTGTTCCATATGCTAAAATACCAACAGTTTTTGTTATCACAATTGAAAAGTAAAATGTCACAACCTGAACAACCAGACTTGAAGGAGCTGCAGGATTTGATGTATAGTGCAGAACAAGTGGGTAAGCATACCTTACAATGTGGTTTTGATGCTCTAGAGGCCTCATGTAGAGCTGCTGTTACAGGATCAGTCATACGTAGACATGCCTGGCTCAAGGAACAAACCTTGCTTGATCATGTCAAAGCTAAATTACTAGATGCCCCTCTACAAAAGGATGTATTATTTGGTGCTAATGCTGAGGAGGTATTAAGGAAAATGGAGGAAAAGGCTAAATCAATGCAAACTGTGAAAGATTTTCTACAGGTACAACCCCCACGTTTCAGTACAAATTGGCCTTCCAAAAATTGGTCCTTTCCAGCCACGGACAGACCCCAAAGAGGTAGATACAGACGCCCGAGGGGCAGGGGACAATCCCAAGGATCGTTTAGAGGCAGACAATGGCAAGCTCCTACACAAAGAGGGGGTGAGGATAACTCACAATCATTCAGAAAGCAAGCCCAATGACTTTCCCCTTTGCATGCCAAGCAAGACTCAAATGGCAGCCCCCTTAGGAGGAAAACTGACATTATTTTCAAAAAATTTGCATATTATCACAAAAGACAAATGGATCCTGGACATTATAAACAGAGGCTACAGATTCCATTTTTACACCCTTCCAAAAATGAGAGGCATGCCAAACCTGCCACACAATCAAAGGGCAGAGGCACAAAGGCAAATTACAGATCTCATAAACATGAAAGCTATTCAAGAGGTACCTACGCATGAACAAGGTCAAGGTTTTTATTCCAGACTATTCCTGGTACCAAGGAAGGGAAAAGATTGGAGACCTATTTTGGACCTATCCATCCTGAACACATTTCTACTGCCAAAATTCAAGATGCTCACTCTACAGCAGCTTCTTCCCATGCTGGGCAAGGAGTCTTGGCTGGTAACATTGGACCTCAAGGAGGCATACCTGCATGTCCCAATCAGACAAAATTACAGAAGATACCTCAGATTTCTTGCAGGTTCAACCCATTATCAATTCTCTGCATTGCCCTTTGGCTTATCTACTGTGCCCAGAGTATTCACGAAATGCCTGGCATCAGTAATTGCCTACTGCAGACTTCAAGGGATACAAATATACCCCTATTTGGACGACTGCCTGATCCAAGCGGACAGCAAGCACATTCTTCTGAAACATCTGGCTTATGTAATAATGTTGTTGAACTCTCTGGGATACACAGTCAACAAAAAGAAATCAAGACTAATACCCTCTCGGAAGATAATTTTCCTGGGTGCCAACTTGGACACAAACCCCCAGACGGCCTACCTCACGCCAGAGAAGCAGGGGCAACTAACTCAATACTTCAGAACACTAGCAAATTGCACCAGGCTGACTGCAAGGAAAGTCCTGCAGGCTCTGGGATTCATGGCATCTTGCATCTTACTAATCCCTTGTGCAAAGCTGCATATGAGGAAACTTCAATGGTACCTGAAAAACTTATGGTCTCAACACAGCCACAGTTTGGAAACAGTGATACCACTAATTCCATGTCTGCAAAAGGAATTTCTGTGGTGGGCTCAAGCATGCCAAACAAACACAGGTCTTCCATTCAGCAAGCCTCAAGCAAATCAAGTCATCACAACAGACGTCTCGGACTACGCCTGGGGAGCGCACATGACAGATCGGTGCATTCAGGGCAAATGGTCCCAAAAAGAAAAGCACCTTCACATCAATCAAATGGAAATGCTAGCAGTAATAAATGTTATTATAGCTTTCAAAGACCTTCTGCAACCAGGTCAACTATTGATAAGAACGGACAACACCACAGTTATGTGGTACATAAACAAACAGGGAGGAACACATTCATACCCTCTATGCAGACTGGCCATGTCACTTTGGAACATGGCCATGGACTTACAAATCAAACTACAAGCACAGTACTTGCCAGGCAAGGAAAACACGCTGGCAGACAACCTAAGCAGAAATATGACAGATCCACACGAGTGGAAGTTGCATCCAAAAGTTTTTACAGAAGTAATCCAAGCATGGGGAAGGCCAGACATAGATCTCTTTGCCTCCCACAAAAATCACCAATTGACAAAATTCTGCTCAAGGATTTTCCATCCAAAGGCCTGGAGAGTGGACGCTCTCTCTTTCAGTTGGACATCAATGACAGTTTTTGCCTTCCCACCTCTTCCTCTGCTGCCCAAAGTTCTATTGAAAACCAGACCAGACAGACCAAAGATGATTCTCATTGCTCCAGACTGGCCAAGACAACACTGGTACCCACTCCTGAGGAGCCTGACACATTCTCCACCATGGACCCTGCCTCTAATGCCTCTTCTTCTGACTCAGCACAGCTTCAAAACTCTTCACAGCCAGCTAAAAACACTCAATCTAGCCGCATGGAAGATTCCTTAGCATCACAACAGACCCTACTCTCCAAGGAGGTGCAGGATGTCATTTTGGAGGCCAGGAGGCCGTCAACTAGAAAAGCTTACTCCGCAAAATGGAAATGGTTTTGTCTGGAATGAGAAAAAGGGCCAGGATCCTGGAAAACTGAATTTACCTCAAATACTACAGTATCTAGCTGAGCTGCTAAGCAGTGGACTTTCATTCTCCTCCATCAAAATCCATGCCTCAGCCATTTCTGCAGAATACAACACTGATCCACCCTTATTCTCTCACCCTCTCTTAAGACAGTTCCTCAGAGGGGCTAAGAATCTAAGACCCCCAAGGAAACAACCAATACCTGCTTGGGATCTCAATTTCATTCTGGAAAAACTGACCTTGCCTCCCTTTGAGCCAGCTGCCTCATCAGATTTGCAATATTTGTCCTGGAAAACAGCTTTCCTTCTGGCTATTACCTCAGCTCGTAGAGTTTCAGAACTACAAGCTCTCATGGCTGTGTAGCCTTTTATCATCTTCCATCAGGACAGAGTTTCCTTACGAACCAACCCGTCCTTTATGCCTAAAGTGGTATCCAGGGTAGCTTTGAATCAGGCCATACATTTACCTACCTTTTATCCTAATCCTCAAAACAAAGGGGAGAGATTACTGCATTCTTTGGACATCCACAGACAACTGCGTTATTATTTGGACAGAACAAAGCCTTTCAGAAAATCAGAACAGCTCTTTGTGTCCTATGCTGTAGGAGCTCAAGGAAAGCCAATTTCCAAACAGACAATCTCAAAATGGATAGCCCACTGCATATGCTTTTGCTATTCTTTTCATGGCAAAACTGTACCTACAGTCATCCGATCTCACTCCACCAGGGCCACAGCTACCTCTGCAGCTTTCCTCAGAGGAGTTCCTACCAAAGATATTTTGGAAGCAGCCACTTGGAGTTCTGTGCATACCTTCTCCAAGCACTACAACCTACCATTATACTCCAAAACTAGAGCAGGCTTTGCCACTGCAGTCTTGCAGGGCATCCTGGCTCCTCCTAGTTCCACCTAGTGCCTACCACCCCTTTCTTAGCTTTGGGATTCTACCCATCTGTTATGTCTGCAGCTGTATGCACGATGAACATAGTACAGTTTTGTACCTACCATAAATGTAGATGTTCGAGTGCTAATACAGCTGCAGTCCAGGTTTCCCTCCCTCCTTCCCCTCTTGGGACAGGCCTATTGGCTAACACCTCCTCATACAACCTGATTGGGGTATTCATTTATGGTGTATTTGCTTGCAACTACTGTGTTTTGATTATATTGCATTGTTTTATTACACAAATTTATGTATTGCCTTCCTTCTGGGGACATCTGACATCTGGGGCAAGAAAAACTGAAGAAAATTGCATCAGCTGGTTCCTTTATACCCCTGTCGCACTGACGTCAGGGAAGAAGCGACAACAACCGACGCCGGACCTAGACTTTGGAACTCGGCTGACCGAGGACCCGCCTGACGGCAGGAGAACCCATCTGTTATGACTGCAGCTGTATTAGCACTCGAACATCTACATTTATGGTAGGTACAAAACTGTACTTTCCCCCACCTATCCCTCCAACATTTAAGGACTTCTTTAACGTAAATTATCCTCTTATAAGGGACAACATAACTAGTTTCCAAGCTCCCTCAAATCCAGAAAACAGAGAAAGCCATACAGAGATATACACAAAAGCTCTGTACAACCATATAAGCAGTGGCATAGAGATAGCAGTACAAGACTTGAAATAAACCCAAGTTACACTGCAAGAACAAGCCACCCTAGTGGACCCCTGGTATTAATAGGCTGTACAAAAAAAAGAAAGAAAAAACTGTCCAAGAAGTAAGAGGGAATGCGCACAGCAGAGCAGAAAGTCCCTCATTAGTCTGAACAAGCAAACCAAGGAACTAGTGAAGTCTCTAAATAGCCTCCAAGTTAAGGATAATTGTAAGGCATGTTTTCAGTTACGTCTGCAATCTTTAGGGTGACACCCAACAATGTGCAGTATTAGTTGTAGATGGCATCACCTATACTCATCCAGAAGATATAGCAAATCTACTGGTTGACAAATTGAGCTCAAATTTCACCTCCCCATCACCCCTATTTCTCCCCCAAGTAATACTCTCCACCACTGCACCACCAGTTATAACCAAAGAACAGGTTGCCACTGCACTCTCTGTTAAGCTAAAATCATGGCTTCAGCAGGGCTTAATGATATACCAGGATGCCTCTTCAGCAGCTTAAATTAGGACTTAAGGCCCATTAGTATCTCTGTTTAACCACACCTTCAGGACTGGCTTTGTCCCGATAGAGTGGAAGACAGCAACTGTCATCCCTCTGTATAAAGGGGGGACCAACTACTGACCTGGGAAATTAAAGATCCATAAGTTTGACTAATCTTGTATGTAAGGCCATGGAAAGAATAGTCATGGATCTGGGAAGTAATGATATAAGAAACCTCCAAACACTGGCCCCACCTGATTCAGCTTTGTCAAGGGCAGGTCATGCCTACTGAATATGACAGATTTCTTTGAGAAAGTCACTAAGGACACAGATGAGGGAAAAACCGTACATACTGCCTGCTTCAACCTGGCCAAGGCATCTGACACAATTCCCCACTCCGGTATTATAAATAAATTAAAAAAACTGGGCATAAATCCCTATATCACCAAATGGATAACCAGTTGGCTCACGGGCAGGACACATGGTTAAAGTGGATGAATGCAGATCATGCAGGAGACCAGTTAATAGTGATGTGCCACAGGACTCTGTGCTGGGACCACTCCTGTTGAGAATAGACTTCTAAAGTCAAGGCTAATGTGGAAAGCCTCTGGATGACAAGGTTTGCCAATGGCTGCAAGGTGGAGGCAATCATTGAATCCCCCACTGATAATAGCTATCCTTCAGTAGGGTCTAGATCAGAGAAATGATTGGTACCAGAACCGTGGCTTAAAACTAAATTCCAAAAATGCATCATCATGCCCTTTGGGAAGTCAAATATCCTTGCAAATTACAACATCAATAGCACACCCCCTCAGTGGTGAGAAATGTAGGTACACAGATAGATTGTAGCCTGAACCTTGACCTCCATGTACCTACACTGGTGAGGAAGTCCTTCTATAAGGACAACTTATAAATAAATATATGGCATCCAGATCCAAAGAAATCATAGTCCCACTGTACTCAGCCCTCATTAGACCAGTAATAGGGTACAGTGGACCATTTGACATGTACTTGAATAGGCATTTATAGCGGCATCCAGATCCAAAGAAATCATAATCTCACTGTACTCAGCCCTCATTAGACCAATGGTAGGGTACTATGGGCCTTTTGACATGTACTTGACTAGGCACTTATAGCAGATGACCTCACAGGTTCTTCACAAAGAAAATACAGGATGTAAACAGTATGTCATATGTGGGTAGATTAAAAGCCCTATCCTTTTACTCTGTCTCCTACCAACTATTAAGGGGTGATCTATGCCTGACCTACAAGGCACTCACAAATCCAGCCCTGATGGAGCTGCTACATATACACAAGTCAAACAGTGTTAGGGTCACCCGGACTAGGGATCTAAACGTAGTTAGTGACTTAAACAAAACAAGCTGGAGAGGCATATATGTCTCAGAGATTGCCCCTTGTTTGGAACAGACTTCCTGTTCATGCTAAGCAGAGCCCTTCCCTGACCCTCTTCAAAAACAGTTTGGATCAATGGATGGGGAATTGCAAATTCACACCTGGGGTAGTGCCTATGTCCCTTGTGAGCAGGGGCAGTCTGTAAGATACTCAAGGCATAGGCACAAACCCATGCCACCCTCTTGCCCCTTTGCCCCTAGGGGCCATATATTAGGTAAAATCAAGTTATATTCGCCAGGCTAAAAAGATCTCTTAAGCCTTTAGTCTAGTAATCTCCTATGAACGTATTAGCAGGGGGGCATCCTTACGGAGAGGACTGAATTAACACAAAACATTGTTATCTCAGTGGGGGATAAAATTAAGAGACTACTCAGACTGCAGAAATGGCGGAAGAGCCGTACTAAGTGTAGGCATTATACTGTGTGTGCCAGCTCCAGGGCTGTTGCTTCGTCGTAAAGTGCCATGCCTGATCCCATATTTTGCTATTTTCTGGTAGTTTATATGTGAAGGCTGCATATGCTTGCCTTGAGCTAGTCACCTCTTGCATAAATCAAACCTTTATGGTGAGACCTTCCTGGACATTTAAATGTAAAATATGGCATAAAAAATAATTATTTAACTCTATAGCAACTGATGGAGAATTACAGTTGTAACAATTTGAGCACTTTCATTCATACTGCAAGCAGAACTTCATTAGAAGCTCTACATGCTGTATGAACAAAAGCGCTTAAAACATTTTTAAAGTCTTGGACTTAAAGTTTTTCTTTTTTTTTATTGGTTTCTGTGTTTGTTTCACATCAACATTTGGACACACTTCCTTGTTGTCTTTTAGGAATGATTTCCAGAAATGACCCTTCATTCTACAGAAAACAGGAGCAGTATAAGATACTGAAGACATAGTCATAAAAAGCAGTGGACATGGAAAGAGATGAAGGCTCTGTCATATCAACAACAGGGTCAAAAGGAAATTTACATGTCTTTTAGTATCAGAAATATTGGCCAGATATTTGCCACAAAGTAAAAAGGCCTATCTTCCCCTACTCTCAGCATCTCTTAATGGAAAAATATTTTTTTGCAAAGAAAAGAACAGTGGACATGTAAAGAGATGAAGGCTCTATCATGTCAACAAGAGGGTCAAAAGCAAATTTACATGTCTTTCAGTATCATAAATATTGGCCAAAAAGTAGCCCATGAAGTAAAAAGGCGTATCTTCCCCTACTTTCAGCATCTCTTGGTGGAAAAAAATATTTTTTGCAAAGAAAGTGACAGTCTTTCTTTCTGACCTTTGATAAAAGGGTAACAGAGGTGATGTCAATAGCTTAGACAGTAGAAATACTCAATTCCCTCCTGTTAGAGGCATCCCTTCTATTCAAGCAATCAGTTGCAACAGAGCCTGCCAACTCTTGAACCACTACTACAATTTCAGGCTATTCAGAATATCCCCATAACAAAGAGGGACACAAGGCAGTATCCAAGGTTCTTGAAAGTACCAAAGAGGAGACTTAGTGGTTGCCTGGTTTTAGACCTTTGAAGTCCAACTGTGTGTCAGGGAAGACCATCAGGATATTGGCACTACAAGCTTCATTCATATGCTGTCAGAGGATGTTTTCTTCATTATCTTGGATTGTATGCATCTACCCTGATTTGAACAGCTGCTTGATGCAGACCTCCTCAGACACAGAGTGCTAAGTTGACCAATTCCATATCCTAAACATCTGCCTGTATGCTTGGAATTCCTTCCCAAACTTTCTCCAGAGGAAAAGATTCCTAGAGGCTCTCCTAATTACAACTGCCAACTCTTGAACTACGTGTTCAATTTGCAGAACAGGGTACAGCTCTTGAAGGACTTCTTAGTCTAGATGTCCAGCTAATGTTGTCTCTAGGAAGGAACATTTCTAAAAGCCTGGTGCTGTGTGTACTTAAGCCTGATGATTCTGCATGAGAAACTACATACAAGGAATATATTGCTGTATCTAACTGGCCGTTGGAACCAAAAACAAGTAGCACAGAGCATAGTCTTTCCCTGATCCCTGCAATTAAAGTGCCCCTGTGATGGCATAAGCAGTTCTTATTATATCTCTGTAGGCCCTTGCTCTCAATGGAGTCAATGAAGAAATTGACAACAGATGCATCAGATTATGCTTGGGGAGACTGTGTTTAGTACCTCAGAGTTCATTGTTGGTTATCAAAAGCTCAGACACATCAACTCAAATGAAGTGACAGCTGTCAGCATGCTTCGTTGCAGTCCAGTCAAAGGGGCACTACATATTAATTAATTTTAGTATCGGTTAACTAGGAGTGGCCAGCTGGGGGACATTCATTTTCATTGTAGTCCTGATAGAGCAGCAGAGATAGTCTGTAAGTAAAGTTGTTCCAGAATTTTATTCATGGTAGGAAATCAGAAAACCCCATATCTGTTTTTGGACTTCCGCATGGTACACGGCTTAACTTGTGCTGCTCAGAGGTTCATGTGGTGTTCTGCCCAAATGAAGGTACTTTATAAGGAGGAAAAGTGTGGAGGAATTTATGAATGTGGGATAAGTGAGAAACCATTAAGTTGTGGTTGAGCTCTACCCAATGAAAATTATTTTCAAAGAGAAATAACAATGGTATCTGCTGTGATCAGCAACAAATCTAGACATATTCAAGTTAATGCTCCAAGTGAGAAGAGATTCTTTCAAGATGAAGGATGGAATTAAGAATTTGCTGTGTCAGAAAATACTACAGTGATGTGTCATAAACAAGCAAGTGGCAGTCAGTCTTTCCCCCTCTGCAGGCTAAACTGCAGCAAAGATGAATTTTGAACCTCCAAGCACTATATATGTTAGCCTGTAGAACACATTCCCACAATCTGTTTTATCAAAGCTGCTTTAAAAGGAAAAAGAAAAACAGAAGAAAATTAATCTTCGCACTCCCAGCTAACCAAGAGTTTTGCTTCTCTCAGCTGGTACAAATGACAACAAAAAACTAACAAGTTTTCCATTTCACAGCAAACTCGTGTCCTAAAAAGCTGTTGACAATGGCCTTAGATGTCTCAATACTAAAGTCTGGAAGGTTTCAGGCTGATCCCACACAACCTTTTATTTTTAGCACATTTGTTGTGTTTCTTTAAGGAAGCAGAAAAGTCCAACTAGACAGTTTGTCTTGTCTAAATGTATTGCCTAGGAATACAGCTTCTCCCTCATGCTGACCTTTTTTTTTTTTTTTTTTTTTTTTTAGTACTGAGACATGAATCTTAAGTGCCTGGTGTGAGACTGAAAACCACAGCCTTCCCATAATCCTAGCATCAAACACAAGTGTGCTACCTACAAAGCCACTGACAGCTTTATGTTAGTCTCAGAGAGGTCGTAAAATAATTTGTAGAAGCAGGTGTCAAACCTGTAAAGAAGAGAGGTGACTATATTGCGGGTTATCGCCAAGTGCCAAAAACAATAACCCAACAAAATAAAATAAAAAATACCAATGAGGAGGTAAACGAAGAAAATCCAAAGTAAAGACTTCCACAGAATAAGAATTAATAATAGTAATAAAATTATTCTGTGGAAGTCTTTTTGACGAAAGCGGGTAATACATTTTAGTACACTATTGTTTTTTGGTTCTTTGGACTTTGGATTTTCTTTGTTTACCTCCTCATTGGTATATTGCGGGTTATGCTGTCTATTACAGCTTTTCCTGTAGATGGCCTTCGCATGAGGTAAATAACTATACACATCACAGTGGCACCCACCTGCTTTAAAATATACCCATAGCTTTACCCATTCACTTCATGATTCCCTGCAGAAGTAATATTACGAATTTGATAGCTTATAAAGTGTGTTCACAAATGCCTGTACATCTTGGGAATTTTTCTGGAACTGTTAGGCTAAACTGGAGAGATAATGAGTGGTACTGCTACCGTCTCTGATGTTCTGCATGTTTCACTGTTGCAGTCATCACATTTGGGTTATCCTGCCAGGGGGAGCCCTCAGTCAGCCCGAATATCAGAGGCTTAGTATTTTTGCGTCGGTTGCTGTCACTCCAGGACTGACGTCAGGTCATCAGTGGTATAAAAACAGGCAGCCAATGTCATTACATCAGTCTTTCTTGCTGAGAAGCCCGAAGCAGAAGTAGTTCACACGAGTGCCGGTTGGCCGCTACCTGAGTTTACGTTTCCAAAATTGAAGTTGAAGTCTTCTAAAGCTAAGTACCCCACTGGGGATCCTCTTTTCTTGCTCTAATCGATGTCAGAAAAAGTTAACAATGGTCTCGCTTGAGGAAAGCAAATACCACACGGAGATTCCCATTCTTACTGCGTCACCTGTTTAGGCCCAGACCACAATGTCCCTCGCTGTCGGTTTTGTGCTTTGTTCAACGTCAGAACTGTGCATCGTCGGGCCCTTATTGTAGCTGAATACTTTCGCTCTCGATCTCCGTATTCTGAAATGGCTTCGGTAAGCCAACCAACTACCGATCTTCTGAAAAAACGTAAGGTTAAAGACAGAGAGAAAGACTGCACAGGTCCAAAACTACAGGTGACGCTTCTGTTAAGCTAGTCGCCAGTTTGCCAGTACTCAGTGAGGTGCTTTTGCAGCCCCTGATGCCCGCTTTGATGGATTCGCAGGTCGCTACCGAGACCCGTTCCGAGTCTGGTATGCCGCAAGACTCTTTTTTGACTATGGAACCTGCGGATGTCTCTGTGCAGTGATTGAGACCTGGTTCAAGGCTCCAGAGAGCACCCCTGCACTACCAGGCTATAACTCATACCACACTTTTCGGCCATGTAACCTGGACTGGAACACCAATGGTGGAGGTGTGTCCATATTCATTAAGGATATCCACACCTCCAGGCTAGTTGCTTACGCCACCCAAGAAAGTTATTTTCCTGTGGACCTGTCAAGCAGTGCCACAGAAGTGATCCCCGGGGTGTACTTCCTATTTCCCATCCACTTATCAAGATTTTTCTTGAAGAGTGCTAATGAGGAACTTTGCTTGACATAGATGGATAGCTTGTTCCATTGTATGGGAAGTCTCTGGAACAGGAATCTATCCCTCCAGCATGTCCTGTTTATTGTGGTGACAAGGTTTAGGTCCCTAGAAATGTGTAGCTTGGAGGGATTGGGATTTCTTTAGGTTAGCATGTCCAACAGCTCCGGGTTTGACATAGCTTTATATGTTAGGCAGAGATCACCTTGGAGTAGGCGATATGCTATGAAGTAAAGCTGGAGTTTGAGACGGTCAGTGTAAGGCATCTGTTTGAGGCCAGTAATCCTCTTTGTGAGGTACTTCTGTGGCCTTTCCAGCTGCTGTAGATGTCTTGTGAGGTACATTCCAAAAGGGGCATTGTACTCTATAATGGATCTAATGAGTGTCGAGTAGAGGGGAACAATGACCTCTTTTTTCTTGGATGAGAACCCTTTTGAGATGAGGTGTGCCACGTAGAAGGATTTCCTGACTACTGTGGCGATGTGATTATCAAAGGAGAGACTACTGTCCACCCGGTTCCCAAGGTCTCTTGTCACACATTCGGCATTAAGTAGGCTGCCGTCTATGTGGTAGTTCATGGGTACAGAGTTTTTACCAAACGGGATGACAATGCACTTTTTGTCATTGAGCTTGAGGCCATGGCTCTGACACTGGGCATCTGTCTCAGAGAAGCCCTTCTGTAGGATGTCCTCATCATTTAGGGACTCAACTATGGTTCCTAGTTTGCAGTCATCTGCAAACTTCATTAGCCAAATGCTTTCTGTGTTAGCCTGTACTTCAAAGAAGTAGATACCAAACAGGAGAGGTCCCAGGACTGAACCCTGTGGTACTCCACCTGTCACTGGTTTGAAGTCTGATTTGGAGTCTGCAACTTTTACAGTGTGGGTTCTGTCAGTGAGTCATTTGGCAACCCATCTTGTGACATAGGGATTTATACCTAGTTTAGTGAGTTTAGCTGTAATTCCAGAATAGGGGATGGTGTTGAAAGCCTTGGCGAGGTCAAGGTAGGCTGTGTGAACCACCTTACCCTCGTCTACAGCTTTGTTGACTGCTTCAAAGAAGTCAATCAGGTTCAGGAGGCATGATCTGCCTTTCACAAACCCAAACTGGGTGGGGTCCAGAGTTTGGAGGTTACCAATGTCTTTGTTTATGAGTTCCATGATGATATTCCATGGCCTTACAGACCAAGCTCGTCAGGCTAATAGGGCGAAAGTTCCCGGGATCACTGGTGGCTACCCCTTTATGGAGTGTGATAACTGTTGCTGTAGCCATTCAGTGGGCACAAAGCCTGATGTAAGACTGTGATTGAACATGGTGCTTAGGTGGGGAGCCAGTTCATTCTGAAGTTTGTGTAAAACTCAGCCTGGGATGTTGTCCAGTCCCATGGATGCTGTGTTTTTGGCTTTAGAGAGTGCAGCTTTTACCTGTGTAGCTGTGATTACAGGGAATCTGCATTCTTCCTGTATAGTTATGGGCCCTTTAGGGGGTGAGAGGGGTGTAAAGTTAACACTGAACTTATCTGCCAGGACGTTGGCAATATCAGCTGGTTATGTAATTTTCCTCTCCTAGACCCACATGAGTGACAGTTAAACCACAACACCTTCAGCCTTGTGACCCAGAGATGGGGTACCCCGAAGGTGGACCTATTGCCTTCCCCAACAACCACCAGCTCAGCAAATTCTGCACCAGGGAACCTCACAGAAAGTCCTGAAAAGTGGATGCCCTGTCCTTCCAATGGGTAAGCCTCTCAATCTGTGCATTTCCCCCTCTACCTCTTCTTACAAGAGTATTACTCAAAATAAGGGAGGAAAGACCAAGGGCAATCCTGATTGTCCCAGACTGGCTACGCCAACATTGGTACCTAGTACTGCGCAGTCGATCACCGTTGCCTCCATGACACCTCTCTCAGATTCCAACTCTCCTGACTCAGCAGGAGGGAGAGTTCTTGCATCCACAATTGCAGACCCTGAACCTGGCAGCTTGGCTTATTCCTTGACCAGTGGCCAGCCTAAGCAATCAGGTCCCGGACGTCATAGTTGAAGCCAGATGACCCAGCACTAGAAGATCCTATGCTGACAAGTGGAAAAGGTATTGTTCCTGGATCCAGACTAAAGGAGCTGACCCAACACAGCCCTCCTTACCTCTCATCCTAGATTACCTACCAGACCTACTACACAGGGGCCTATCCTTCTCTTCCATTAAAATACATGCCTCTGCCATCTCTGCACATTACAGCACTGAGCCACCTCTCTTTTCACACTCTCTCATCAAGCAGTCTCTTAGAGAGGCTAACAGCGTATGACCACCAAGAAGAGCCCCTACGCCTGCTTGGGACCTTAACTTTGTGTTGGAAAAGCTCACGCTACCCCCCTTTGAGCCTGCAGCTTCAGCAAAGTTAAAATTCCTCTCTTGGAAAACAGCCTTGCTTCTGGCCATCACTTCAGCTAGAAGAGTGTCTGAGCTACAAGCACTTATAGCTGTGGAACCCTTTATCATTTTTCATGCTGACAGGGACTCCCTCAGGACTAACTCAACTTTCATGCCTAAAGTGGTGCCCAGTGTGGCTCTCAAGCAGTCTGTTCATTTGCCCATCTTTTTCCCTAAACCTCAAAATAAGGGGGAAAGGATCCTGCACCCTTTAGATGTGCACAGACAGCTCAGATTCTACCTGGATAGGACTAAGCCCTTTAGTAAATCTGACCAGTTACTAGTCAGCTTTGCACCAGGGGCAGAGGGCAAGGCCATATCAAAACAAACCATTTCCAAATGGATAGCACACTGTATCCATTTCTGTTACAAACACCACGGAAAACCACCCCCGCTGGGGGTCAGAACACATTCCACTAGGGCAACTTCAACCTCTGCAGCCTTTCTCAGAGCCTACCAGGGACTTCCTGGAAGCTGCAACATGGAATTCTGTTCATACCTTCACCAAGCATTACCACCTGCCTGTCTTTTCCAAATCCAGGGCAGTCTTTGCAACCGCAGTCCTGCAAGGCATACTAGCCAGCCCCAACTCTTCTTGACTGCCTCCATCCGTTCTTCAGCTTTGGGAATCAACCCAAGTGTGATGACTGCAACAGTGAAACATGAAGAACATAGTACAGTTGTGTACACTTACAATAAATGTAGATGTTCGAGTGTATTCACTGTTGCAGTCCTGGTTTCCCGCCCTCCAGCCCCCTCGTCTCTCTCTATCTCTGTCTCTCTTCCTCACTCTTTACAGGGCTATTGGTGTTTACTTTCTACTGGTGGTGTTATTCCACCGTAACCTAGCTCCCTGATTGAGGGCTCCTGACATTTGGGGCAAGAAAAACTGATGTAATGGCATTGGCTGCCTGTTTTTGTACCACTGATGACCTGATGTCAGTCCTGAAGCGACAGCAACCGATGCAGAAATACTAAGCCTCTGGTATTTGGGCCGACTGAGGGCTACCCCTGGCAGGATAACCCAAGTGTGATGACTGCAACCGTGAATACATTCGAACATCTGCATTTATGGCAAGTGTACACAACTGTACTTTGTACTGATGACAGTTTTCTCTAGTTTGACTGAAGTGCACCTTTTGTGTACTTCACAGATTGAAGTGGGTAATGAGTAAGTTAATGACTTTTCTTCCTCATTTTTGATAGCATTTAATTTATTCAGACTGGTACGTTGTAATCAATATATATATTATTAAACAGGTGGATAGCTGTTTGCCTTTGCTGTAGATAAGGCCATTTATTTTATAGTTGTCATTCTGCAGAGGCTCTAGTGTTAAGCCTCATATAGTTTAGTTTTATTAGTATGTATAGCACTTTAAGTTTGCAAAGGACTGCAGTCTGATCTGCATTATCAATGATGCAGACTCTACAACCACACTGTAGAACTGCTTAGGTCCACATTTAGTGATGTCATGCAAAAGTAATGCTAAATATTTTGATATGAAGTATGTTATTTCAGTGTTCTGTGAGTTCTTTTCTAAACGCCACTGTATACATTAATGACTTTGGTGTCTAGATATGCAATAGTGTAACTCTGAATTATAATGTGTCTGTAATATAAATGTGTTTTGATAAGTGCATTTAATCATAATTCAAGTAATTCTAATTTGCATTCGGGAATCAGATTGCCACTGTTTAATGCTTTAATTATATCGCTTGAGCTATACAGTAGGTCAATCATTTGTTACACTGTATTATTACGTACATGTTGATAACCGGGATAGTAGTTAAAACAAAATAGAAAGACTCCGGAGTTACTGTACAAAAGGCAAAGGTAAAGCTGTGAAGATAGGGTAGAAAAATTACCCATTTCTCTTTGTCCTGGAGATGTTAAAGGAAGATAGGTGCATGTTTACAGTACAGAAGTATTCCGTATCCATTTTTTATCAGAGCAGCTGTTGTTAAAATGCAACAGAACAAGGCAAAAGAGAAAGATTGCAACTCCCCTTCAGCAATACTAAGGTAGACCATTTTATAACTGATTCCTCTGAAACTGAAATAGTAACAAAATTAAAGTTTAATTTAGATTTGTGAATGGGCTTGAGGTGTTTCATTGCTAGTATAATAGCATCCTGATTCCTTGATAGCACTGTACTGTGATGTACTACAATGTCAACAACAAAGCTGACTGGCTGGCAAAGGTCGTTCCAACACCTCAAAAAGCCCAAATCACAAAAAACAGAGATAAGCGAACACCACAGCTGAAATAACAAACATAAATAACTTTAATAAACAGAAAACAACAAACTCAGAACTCATCTCAGATGTGTCCAATATTGTTGGGCAGGAGATGGGCCATGGAACTGCTGTCGATTTATGTAGAGAAGAGTATAGGTCCTGTTGTCTATACAGTAGAGACTATACTAAAAGACACTATCTTTTTTGTATAACTTTTAATATAGAAAGAGATGTTGATTTAATTTTTGTGACTTCAGATGTAGTCTCATTATTCACAGTGATCCCCAGTGATTGTGGTATTGAAAATGTTAGATCGTTCTTGTTGAGAGGTAACTATATGGCACATAGTAGGATCGATTTGATTTGTGTGTTGCTGAATTTAATCTTGAACAACGTTTTGGTTTTCAATGAAGAGAAGAAGGTTGGTGTGACTATTGGCACAGCCATGTGCCAATAGCTACACCAACCTTGTGTTGTCGCAATGGGAGTATGACTCTGTAATAAGGAAGAATGAGTTTTGTGAGTACATTGTCTGTTATAAGCAGTTCCTGGATGATGTTTTTTATTTTGTAGAAGGAGCCTTTAGGTTTAGTACATAGAT
The DNA here is from genome assembly GCF_019279795.1 of Protopterus annectens. NCBI lineage: Eukaryota > Metazoa > Chordata > Ceratodontiformes > Protopteridae > Protopterus > Protopterus annectens. Next base: position 10,092,437 of record NC_056742.1, read on the forward strand.
TTATTGAATATTTACACTCCACCACATCATTTTTGAAGTTTAGTTATTTTTGTTATAGTGAATCGATTGATTTTTTTAGAGATTACTATTACAAGAGACAGCTGTGATAATTTTACGATTGTCATTTTTAAGAAGCAATGTAAAAAGAATGTTCTGCTGCATAAGACCAGTATGCACTCTCATCACATATCCAGGAATGTGATAAAGGGACAAGTACTTAGGGTCATGAGACTATGTAATGATGATGAGACCCTTGAGCAAGCGTTAGCAGAATTAAAGAAAGATTTCCTGGAGAGGGACTACAACAACAGAGAGTTAGATAATTGTATTAGTAAATCGTGGTCAGAAAGGCAGACCACTGGCAGACCCTATTTTTCTGATATGCCTAGATAAGACCTCTTCTAGAAATGTTAAAGTTATTTGTTGTTGTGTCTTTCAGCTTTTCCCGGTTAGGGGTCACCACAGCGGAACTCCGGTCCGCTAATGATTGGTAGTTTATTTTTACATGCCAAGTTACCAGCCCTGACACACAACCTTCAACGAAGGTACGCCCATTCACGCATGTCTCCAAGCAGAAGATGCTCTAGCTGAGAATCGAACTGGACATCTTACTGTGAGTCGACAACGCTACCGCAGCACCACTACCTGTTAAAAAGAATTGGGCAGTCTTGTGTGCAGATGATAGACTGAGTCAAGCAGTCAAAGATGCACCAAGATTTTGCTTTAGGAAAAGTACATCTCTGAAGAGGCAGCTTTGTTGTAAGAATACGAGGGATCAGTATACACCCCCTCACAGCGTGAAGGGACGTTCCCCTGCAGGAGATGTAAAGCTTGTAAGTTTATTCATCCAGGATATACTTTTACACATCCCACGCAAGGATTCATGATTGCTAAAACCTCGTTCTGCACTGACTGTACCACCAGGGATTTGATTTATTTTGCCTTTTGCATAGAGTGCTTTGTGTACTATGTGGGGAAGATGAATAGGCTTTTTAAAGATAGGACCCTAGAACATGTTAATGACATCAAGAGTATGAAGAAGACTGCTTTAGTCCGGCATGTGTCTGATTCAGGTCAGAGACACAAGTTTAAGTTTTCAGCTTTCGAGAGCCTAGCATTGAATGTCAGAGGTGGTGATTTTAAGGATTTTACAGAAAGAAGGGAGCAGTATTGGACTGTACATCTCAATGCAAACAAATTACCTGGTGTCAATGAATGTGTCTCTTTAAAGCCTATATTGAAAGCTCAACCACTCCCATGGCATGCTTATAAGCCCTTAGTATTAGGATAGCATATAAGAATGTTATTATTTTTATTATTTTTTCCATATTTGTATTTAGAGTGGTTTGTTATAGTTATATTTATTGTTTCTCCTGTTTTTATATTTATATACATATTTATATCCACACAGGTTTTTAATGGTGTTGCATTTATTGATTGAGTGAGTTTTTTGATTGGCTGTTTTGCATTTTAAACAGGTGGGAATGTTTGATTATTACTAGGTCTGAAGAAGCAGTCTTATGACTATGAGAGCACTAACTGTTCTGAGTTTGCTGTTTTCTGTTTATTAAAGTTATTTGTGTTCATTAATTCAGCCATGATGTTCGCTTATCTTTATTTTTTGTGATGTAGTACAGTGTATTAGTAATATATATATTTGTGATTTGAGTAACTTGAAAGTCATTTGTAAATGTGAATTCGTGTCTCAAATGATGTGGTTATGCTTTCCTTTGTTCACTCTAAAATGCCATGATAAATGCAGAAATCTTTGCATTAAGTAAACACATTAGATGTAAGGAGAAAACCAGTTCACTTTCAGAGGAGGATGCTGCTGTGGTAGATTCACACAATGTGGTGTTTGATAAACATGAACTATAGGACAGTCAGCATGTCAGGATGAACCTAGTAAAAGAAGCAGGTTCACACAGTAATGACAAGACGTAACTAACAGTGATCTCCTAGTGTGTTGTGCATTGTGCTGTTTTGCTTAGTTGTTAATGTTATGTTAAATGCCAAACAGAAGCAGTAAAGGCATGAGTTGTGTCTTTTGGCTAATGATTGGTAGTTGATTTTTACGTGCCGAGTTACCAGCCCTGACGCACAACCTTCAACGAAGGTACACCCATTCATGCATGTCTCCACGCAGAAGACGCTATAGCTGAGAATTGAACCGGACAGCGTCTTACTGTGAGGAGACAATGCTACCGCAGCACCACCACCAAAGGCATCAGTAATGATGTTAAAAAAAATACATAGAATAGTGAGTAGTGAATTAGAAAAGCTAAATATGGATATATTTTTTTTATGCCCTTAATTATGGATGGGTGTGTGATTACAGATGAAGGTCTTATGAAGATGCCTGTTAAAAATGACGCAACAAAATGTTATGTCATTGCAGCAATCACAAAAATGAAAGGAAAGAATATCAAAATATGAAACTAAAACATGCTCTGGGGACTCTGTTTTAGACTGTCCCATGCTGTGTCTCTACAAGACATACTTAAGTTTGTGTTTTTAATTACTGGTGTATGTGGATTTTTATCCTTATTTAATATGCTGTAAATACGCTAGTTTTGGGGATCTAGTGAATTTAAGTGCATTTAACCTCTTAGCGTGTCCCTGTATGTGTTACAGTGAACATTTGTTTTCTATAGGTTATCAAACAGCAGGAAAGCTGTAACATTTGGCTTGTAGGTTTTCACTTCTTAAAACCCCCTAGCAGTTATTTATAACCTCCTAATCTTACTTCAGTCTTTATCAGCTGAGACTACCACAGCAAGAACGCTCAGCTGGGACTACCACAGCAAGAATGCTCAGCTGGGACTACCACAGCAAGAACGCTCAGCTGGGACTACCACAGCAAGAACGCTCAGCTGGGACTACCACAGCAAGAATGCTCAGCTGGAACTATCACAGCAAGAATGCTTCTTTTAGCCGAAGAATATGAAATTCATGTGTAATCTGGAATTGTTTCTTTCAGTGTCCCCAATCTGGGAGAGAAAGTTCGAGGTTTTCATGAATTTAAGCTTTTCTGTGATCAGAAGTTGATCCATATACCTTTGCAAGTATTGCATTTGTTCTGTTACAATCCTGTAGTGCACGTAGCTCAGGCTAAGAAACGATTAATCATCAGTCCTCTGTACTGAATTAAAAGCCGTAGTGTTCCATACTTGTAATATTTAGTCTCCTTCTACAAAGTATTTGTATAGGGGTAAAAGCAGTAAAGAATAAATAACTTTAGTAAAGTATTTCCGACAATTTCTTCTCAAACAAAACACTTGCAAGTGCATTGTACTGCACAGTTGGAACAAACTGTTGTAATCTGTTCAGCTGGGTTAAAAATATTTTTTTCTTTCTTTCTTTCTAATTTAATTGCCTAGATTATTGTCTCTAGAAAATGTTACAAAATCTAATCTTAATGAAGATCATTTGGAGGTTCAGCTATGAAGTTTCTATCTAAAATCACTTTTATTTATTTATTTAACATTTATTAACCGGGAAAGTCCGACTTTGAACAAAGCCAGTTTTCAGCGGAGGCCTGGGGAGAAATGCTCCAGATGCATGTCTTTGTGATGTGGGAGGAAACTGGAGCACCCGGAGGAAACCCACACAAACACAGGAAGGACATGCAGACTCCACACAGAAGGCACCCCAACCGAGAATCGAACCAGAGAACCTCTTGTTGTGAGGCGACAACGCTACCGCTGCACCACTTCATCTATATTTTGGAAAAATGTCACATGGATATTCATTCATGAAGCATTCTGTACCCCCCCGTATAGATCTGAAAGAATTTGTAGGAATAAGAACAGCAGTTATTGGAGATGCAGTGTGACTATTAAAGCTAATTGGCAACATACTTTGTGTGACTGAATTCAAGTAAAATTTTTGTTGGAATTTTAGTCTTTTATGCATCCTCTTTGGTCAGGCAATTTTCACATAACATATTGTTTTGTGCTACTTAATGCAGTGTTATCTTCGTAATTTAAAATTGATCAAGTATCTGTTTTCAGAGTATATTGTCAACTGCAACAAAATTTATACAAGGAAATGGAGAAAGCCTACCTATCACACATTTTCAGAATTCATTAAATTAACAACTATAGGAGATGAGATGAAAATCAATCCAGATTTTAAAAGACCTAAAGGTATTACAATGATTCATAAATTTTGGTCGTTTTTAGGTACCTTATTGGGGAAGTATGGCAATGTTATTCTAACGTCATTTATTAGAAGTACCTCTGTAAAAATGTAATACATTTAGATTGTTTTTTTTATGATGTGGTCAATTTGTGTGACATTTTCTTGTTTTGCCAAGCCTACGTATCCCACATGTTCAGAAGTCGTTACATTAACAACTATATTATGTAGTATGAAAATAAGTACAGAATATTTATTGGAGAAGTATGACAATGTTATTCTAATATCATTTATTAGAAGTGTGTCTATGAAAATTTAAATCCATTTATATTGTTTCTATGATGTAGTCAGTTTTTGTGACATTTTCTTGCTCTACCATTTTCTTCTGTTTTATTTTTGGTCAGTTAATTAACTTAATTATTTAACTTAATTAGCTGAGATTTTCATATGTGGTTATGGATACTTTGAATCAGTGTTGCTGCTATTCTAATAACTTTAGTTGAACTATTTGAAATGTTTTGTCTCTATATTTTATTGTATTCTTATATGTTATGTATTTTTTTCTGAACTGCAGTAAAATATTGAAAAAAAAGACATGCAGCACAAGTACAATTAATTTTATCATTAAGTGTAGGTATTTTTGGGGTACTCTTCATTCTTTACAGCTGCTGGTGACTTTGAGTCTCTCTCTGGCCAGCTGCCTTGATTTCCCCATTCTGTGTGGTCCCCATGCATGTGAATGCTATATCTAGTATGGCCCATACTGGGAGTGTCGCCCCATAGGGGTATTACTTAGGCTCATACAATGTGTGATCCACCATGCTGCATGGAATGGGACAGGGCAGGATTGTCACACTGCGTACACTGTTTTTTTTTCTCTTTCCCTCATAGCTCTGGATGATATCACCAGGTGAAATGTGTAGATGCTATTGCAATATGAAGTGTCCCACCTCCACAGTGCCTGCCAATGACCCCACCCATTTAAATTGTGAATCTCTGTCAATTAACACTCATCTCCACAAGTACAAGTGACATTAGGTACTGAAGCTGTTAAGTATGGTGAGAAGACGTGAGTAGTTGCTCTGACACAAAGTGCCACGGTTTGTGATTGGTTGGTGCCAAAGTGTGTTAGTGCAGTGCTGGCCTTGGTTAATGAAGCTGTGAGGATGTCATGAATTCATAAATGAATGCCAGTACTGGATTTGCAGTCAAGGCTGAAGAGCTATGCGTGTACTACATATTCTAGCTGTAGCAAGCAGGTGCACAGAAGAGCTTTTTTTAGGTTAGGGAAGACCTTTGTAGTTTTATATTTTGTTCCTTAAATTTAAGTTGGGGTGTGACAGATAGGGTGCCAGGCCAGCTAGCTATGATTCTGCTGGATACAACCTACTATGCACTCTCCAGTGGCAGAGTTGGGCAGGCAGTCTGAATGTCATTTCTGTCTTGCTCCTTTCACTGAGTCCTCCAAAGCGTGGAATACTAGATTAGACTAGGTCACTTGAGTTGTTTGTTGTCAGGAATTTATATACTGTTGTGTCATTCAGCTAAAGTAAATGAGTTAGTATTAATGCTGCTTATCTCTGTGGAAGATGAGGTGATTGCAACGCATGCAAATTCAGCTACCTACATTATACGTGCTTCATGTTTACAGCAGGGCAATCTTATCAAACAAAATGACTTGGAAAATGCATGTTGGGTGCCTTATCCAGATATGACTAGGACTTGCGACACTCCAGAAAATGTGTGTTAGAAAAGCAAACTAGTGTAGAATTTGCCTTGAGTCCATGGCAGTGGAGGATTGTAGGATAAGGGGTTCATTTTAGGTTGAAGAGCCAGAAATGTGTCACAAGGAATGCCCATAAGAGCAAACTAGGCTTCTTTAATAACCATTTTTATCGGGCATACATGGTGTTTAATACAAGTACTGTTGGATGTGATTATATGTTTAGTGGCAGTCTTTATTAATGAATGGTGTTATAGCTTAATGGTTTGAGACAACTATGTTATGTTTTATTTATCTGAATATGATTACCACTTACTCCAAATGCATCTCAAAGCTAACAACCACTGCTCTCCAATCACACAGTGAAACAGATGCTTTCGCATTATGAGTTCTATTGTTTTCACAGAAAAATATGAAAAAAAATGTTTACATGAATTTTGTAAAGCACATTCAGTGGCACCTGATAAGTAAAATTTGAATACATTTTTGATAGTTTACTTAAAAAGGTCATATGGAAGTGTCATAACAAATGTGCTGCTTTGTGGCTGATATAGACACCTTGTTTGCCTTTTCTACACAAGTTTAAGTTACAGTGTTAAGGATGAGCAGTACACCAAAGATGGCGGAGGTGTGGTTTTGACATTTATTGGGAGAATGCCTGGTACACAGAGAAGACAGGTATGTGCTGGAATAAAAAAAAAAGTAAATAGAACACTGTTATACCCATCAGCATTGAATCCTCATGTCAAAGTGACTTAGTGAAATGTGGAAGCCATTTCCTCAAATGAACATAGGTAAAGAATAGACTTTCCAGTGAAAAGTAGCTAAGACCAGTTAAGTTTTCCAATTCTTCACCAAAGCCTCTTTGAGAACATTAAAGACCTTAAAATGTGCACCAAGAAGGAAGGAAGTGTGTAGACCAGATTTTAAAATATTTAAGGGTGTAATGAATGTAATTATTTGGCTAATTTTGTAAATGTTCCAATTTTACATATGGTGTAAAGATGGTTTCTGTGTCAAAAGTGAGACATGCAATTAAAAACTCCTTCAAATACAAAAAAAATTAAGGTCAGTTGCCAAGGAACTACAGGAAAAAAAAAAATAAAAAAAACGCAATAGTGTCCTTGAAGAGTCCTTGCAGAGAGCAAAGCTTCCTATACCTCCAATATGAGGAGCTACACCCCCTCCACTCCTGTTACTTATATGTGGTAACTCAAAGATCTTGTTACCTTGGAGTAAGGGGAGTACTAAGAGATCTCACATCTTTGGCTGCACTTTAGTGTATCACTGTTGTGATCCCCAGACTTTCAACAGCAACTCATAGTGCTTGTTATGAGGATTAGATGCTTTGCTGCTTGTAGAGTAACTAGACCCTGTACCCCTCAGAAATTCTACCTCATTATTTTGTACTTCTGTCAGTAATCTTCCTTCTAATGTTAGCTTTGTACATACTAGTTCCATTTGACACCCAACAGGACATGCTTCGTAGTAGCTATGCTATTGGTTTTATTATTATTATATTATAATGTTGACTGTGTATATGCAGCATTTTGTTGCATCACCCTTGTAGTAGCTATAAAATGTGTATTTTGTATCATTCAACTTACCCAGTTAACATACAGTTATGTCAGTGAAAACAGATAGAGGGAATATTTGTTAGGAAATCTCAAAGGTTCAGTTTTCAAGCTTATGACGTGACATCCTTGTAGAAGCCTGATTGCCATAACACTATGTTGATACTTTCTCATGTAGATCTGTGTGGTGTATGTATATGTGTGTGTGTGTGTGTGTGTGTGTGTGTGTGTGTGTGCGCACAATTACATGCTTTTAAATATAAAGATTATTTTCTAAGGAAATTGTGACTAATGTCTTATGATTATTAGGAGAAGCTTATTGTGTAATCTTGGAAATCACTGTGAAATGTATTTGTCCTGATTCTATATTTGAAATGGTTGCTATTGGGTTTCTAATATTAGCTCCCCCAGCTGTGCAGTACAGACATAGACCTTCAAGTAAACAGAGTAGTACTGGCTTCACCTTTAATGTCCACACATTGTCTGATTAAAAATGGTTATGGTAATTTCTGGAAACTTTTTGGATAACTCAATGATGTTCTTCGTGTTTCACTGTTGCAATCATCACATTTGGGTTATCTGCTTGCAGTAGCCCTCAGTCGGCCTGATTATCAAAGTCTTGGGTCCTGCGTCGGTTGCTGTCTCATCTTCCACGATGTCAGGTAGTCAGGGGTATAAAACATGCAGCCAATGCCATTACATCAGTCTTTCTTGCTGTGCGGTGCCCGAAGCAGAAGCAGTTTGCAAGTGCCGGTCGGCTGACTCCTGAAATTTTTGTTTTCGAGTTTCTGATCCAAAGTCTTCATCTGAGCTAAGTACCCTGTTGGGGATCCTTTTTCTTGCTCTAAACTGATGTCAGTAAAAGTTAACAATTGTATTTCTTGTGGAAAGCAAATACCTCATAAAGATTTTAATTCGTACTGCATACCTTGTTTAGACCCAGACCACGACATTACCCCGCTGTCAGTTTTGTGCCTTATTCAAACCTTGTACTATTCGTCGTCAGTTCATTTACGCATCTAAATATTTTGGTACTCGGTTCATTTATCCAGAAATGGCTTCAGTAAGCCACCCGACTACCGACATTCTGAAAAAATGCAAAGATAAAGACAGAGACAGACCTCATAGGTCCAAAGCTGCCAATGACGCTTCTCCTAAGCTAGTCACCAGTTCGCCGGTACTCAGTGAGGCACTTTCGCAGCTCCTGATACCCGCTACTTTGGATTCGCAGGTCTCTATTGAGACCCATTCGGAGTCCAGTGTGCCGCGAGATGCTTCTTTCGATTGTGGAACCTGCGGATGTCTCTACCTTGGATGGGTCCAGAGCTGCTGTGCAGGCACCGGCTTCTGAGGGTGTATTCAAGCCTACTGACTTGCATATTAAACCAATGCCATCTTCTTCTTCAAGGCCTAAAACTCGATCCATGCCTAGAAAACTGACGTCCAGACCACATGGTCAGGCCCCTATGCCTAAAAAACAAATTATAAGAATGGCTGAAGACCTCATTAATCAGGGGAAGCCACCCTTCCCCCTCTAAGAGATCTAGGACTGATTTTCCTTCTTATTCTTCTGATCAGGATTCTGAAATTTCTGTTTTCTCTGATGACCAGGATTTGCCCTTATCTTCCTATGAGGATTCTGATGCAGAGGACTCCATTCCCTCTGCTTCCCCTTCAGAAAATTCCTCTTTTGGTGAAACCTTACATACTCTTAGGGAGCATTTCTGCTGGGAAAGCCAGGATTACTCTTGACTCCAAAAAAAGGCTTAGGGAATTCTTACTCCTGCTTCAACACAGGCCTTTAGCTATCCCTCCTGTACTGGACATTATAGATGATACCTTCTCGGAATCTAGCCTGGCCCCTAACACCTTACCTCCTGCTCCCAGAAACCCTGATAGGTATGACAGGGTACCTGACGCTTACAAGTTCCTCTTTAAAAATCCTACTGCAGATCCTGAGACCATTTCACAGGGACCCAAGGGCATTAAGGCTACTACTGGCAACAATCCTACCCCCTCTGGTAGAGATTTCAGAGCGCTGGATAGATGGGGTTAGAAGGTATACACTTGTGCAACTTTGGCCATTAGGGCGTTAAACTGCCAGTTTCATATATTAAAGTATCAGCAGCATATTACTGGATTGCTTAAACAGAAAATGATGTTGATTCCTGACTGTGCTGAAAATAAAGAATTACAGGATTTAATGCATTCTGCTGAACAAGTTGGAAAACATACTTTGCAATGTGGTTTTGATTCATTAGAGGCATCTTGCAGGGCTGCTGTCACTGGGTCTATACTTAGAAGGCATGCTTGGCTTAAGGAGCAATCTTTGCCAGATCATGTTAAAGCTAAATTACTGGATGCTCCCTTAAACCAAGACCGTCTGTTTGGCAACAAAGCAGTAGTAGTACATAAAAAGGTGGAGGAAAAAGCTAAATCTATGCAAACTGTTAAAGATTTCCTCAAGTACAGCCTCCCAGATTTAGTAGGCATTGGCCGTCTAAGAATTGGTCCTTTCCTGCCTCTTCCAAGCCTTCTCAGTCCAAACCCAGAACCAGCAGAACACCCAGGCTTCAGTCCCAAGGTACTCAAAGGCCTAAGCAGTGGGGGGGCTCCCACTTCTAAAGCAGGGAGTAGTAAGACTCCCCCCTATGGTAATCTGTCTCAATGACTTAACGTTAAACCTTCCAAGCCCTGCTCAACTGAGTGTTCCTTTAGGGGGGAAAGATTGCCCTGCATGCAAAAAATTGGGAACTCATTACCCAGGACAAATGGGTTTTAAATATAGTTTCCCAAGGATACAGCTTCCACTTCCATTCCTTACCAACCCCAAACGGTTGGCGAGACCTACCCCCAAATCAGTGGTCAGTGGCTCAAAAGCAGGTTCTCTCTCTTTTAAGCATCAGGGCTATTCAGCCTGTCCCAGAAGAAGAATGGTAGCAAGGTTTCTACTCAAGACTTTTCCTGGTACTCAGAAAAGGCAATTCCTGGCGTCCTGTCCTGGACCTGTCTATCCTAAACACATTTTTGGTAATCCCAAAATTCAAGATGCTAACTCTTTATCAACTGATTCCCTTGCTAGGCAAAGATGCCTGGTTGGCAACACTGGATTTAAAGGAAGCCGACCTGCACATCCCAATAAGGGAATCTTGCAGAAGATACCTATGCTTCAGAGCAGGCTACATGCACTTTCAGTTCTCTGCACAGCCCTTTGGCTTATCTAATGCGCCCAGGGTATTCACAAAGTGCCTAGCTCCAGTCATTGCATTTTGCATGCAAAGAAATATTCAAATGTACCCATACCTGTATGATTGTCTAATTCAGGCAGAAAGCCAAGACATACTATGAAATCATCTGGTGTTTGTAAAGAAACTGCTAACTTCTCTGGGGTACACCTTAAACGAAAAGAAATCACATCTTGTACCCTGCCAATAAATTGTATTCCTGGGAGCAAGCTTGAATACAACTTCCCAGATGGCCTATCTCATGCCAGAGAAACAAGTTCATTTCCCAGCCTACTTCAAACTACTGGCCACAAAGACCCAGCTATCTGCAAGGAAAATACTGCAAGCCCTGGAGTTCATGGCCTCTTGCATTCTACTAATTCCATATGCAAGACTGCATATGAGGAAATTACAATGGTATTTAAAAAGCCTATGGTGTCAACATTCTCCGGATCTAGAATCAATGATTCCTATCATATCTTGTCTATAGATAGAGTTCCTTTGGTGGGCAGAGGCCTGCCACCAAAACAAGGGGCCGCCATTCACTCTAAACCCTGCTACCCAAACTCTAACAACAGACAAACTCTAACAACAGATGCATCAGACTATGCATGGGGGGCTCACTTGGCAGGGCAGTGCATTCAGGGCAAATGGAACCCAAGTCAAATGCACCTGCATATCAGTCAAAAAGAAGTGCTAGCTGTACAGAATGCTCTAACAGCCTTCAAGGACCACATTCTTCCAGGACAGTTATTGGTAAAGACGGACAACACCACTGTTATGTGGTACATAAACAAGCAGGGGGGAAGCCACTTATACCCTCTCTGCAGACTAGCCATGACTCTGTGGAACACAGCCTTCTGCTATCAAGTGCACCTACAGGCTCAATTCCTGCCAGGAAAGCTAAATACACTGGCAAATGACCTAAGCAGAAATCTCATGGACCCACACGATTGGAAACTGGAACCAAAGATATTCAGCATGTTGAGAAAAAAATGGGGGAGCCCAGAGATACCAATTGGACAAATTCTGCACAAGGACTCCCCACAAACAAGCTTGGAAAGTGGATGCCTTTTCCCCTCTGCCTCTCCAAGGTGCTACTAAAGATCAAACAGGACAAACCAAGGACAGTACTGATTGCACCAGACTGGCCACGCCAACAATGGTACCCCTTTTGCGCAGTCTGCCCCCACAGCTTCAAATCCTGAACCTGGCAGCCTGGTTAATTACCTGATCTCTCCATTACCATCCCTCAGTAAGCAAGTAATGGATGCCATTCTGGAGGCAAGGAAGCCTAGTACTAGAAAATCCTATGCTGAAAAGTGGAAAAGATTCTGTTCCTGGAACCAAACTCAGGGGATGGGCAGAGCAGCGCCCAATTTACCTCATATTATTCAATACTTATCTGAGATGCTTCACAAGGGCCTTTCCTTTTCCTCTATCAAAATTCATGCCTCCACCATTTCAGCCCATTACATTACAGAGCCACCCCTCTTCTCTCATCCACTGCTGAAGCAATTCCTCAGAGGGTCCAAAAACATAAGACCACCCAGGAGATCCCCTACTCCAGCCTGGGACCTTAACTTTGTATTGGAAAAGCTCACTCTACCTCCCTTTGAGCCAGCTGCAAATGCAGAGTTGAAATTCCTTTCTTGGAAAACAGCCTTCCTTCTAGCTGTCACTTCAGCTAGAAGGGTGTCTGAATTACAGGCCCTCATGGCTGTGGAGCCTTTCATCATCTTTCATGCGGACAGGGTGTCCCTCAGGACCAATCCCTCCTTCATGCCCTAGGTGGTATCCAGTCTGGCCATTAATCGCGTCTATGTCACATTATCAAAAGTTTACTTAATCGAATCAATAAAGGTCGAACTTTATTGATCGATTAAGTAAAACATCGAATAACGTTAAAAAAAAGAACAGGCGTAGGCAGGGGGTCAAGCCCCCTGCACCCCCCACATTCCCCCCTACTTAAATATATCAACTCCGAGACCGCACTACATTGAGGTAAACGGAAATCTCCCCTTACAGAGATTTCCGTTTACTTGCACAATGTTCTTCACTTTTGATATTGTCAGCTAACGACAACGTGAAGTAGACCCCCTTAATTAGTCCATTCATTTGCCAGCCTTCTTTTCTAATCCACAAAACAAAGGGAAACGAATGCTGCACTCCTTGGACATGCACAGGCAACTTAGATTTTACTTGGACAGGACTAAACCACTCAGGAAATCTGAACAGCTGCCGGTTGCATTTGCTGCAGGGGCAGAGGGGAAGGCCATTTCAAAGCAAACAATTTCTAAGGGGATAGGCTATTGCATTCACTTTTGCTAGAAACACCATGGAAAACCTACCCCACAGGGGATAAGACCACATTCAACCAGGGCTGCATCCTACCTCTACAGCCTTTCTCAGAGGTGTCCCTACCAAGGACATCCTAGAAGCTGCTACCTGGAGTTCTTACATACCTTTACCAAGCATTACCACTTGCCAATTTTTTTCTAAATCCAGAGCTGGCTTTGCCAGTGCAGTCTTGCAGGGCCTTATAGCTGGTACCAATGCTATCTGATTATCTCCTCCCATCCTTAGCTTTGGGAATCTACCCAAATGTGATGACTGCAGCAGTGAAACACGAAGAATATAGTACAGTTGTGTGCACTTACCATAAATGTAGATTTATTTATTTATTTTATTTTATTTATTTATCATTTGTTGACCGGGAAAGTCCGACTAGGTTCCACAGAACCTGTTTTCAGCGGAGGCCTGGGAAGAAATGCTCAGATGTTCCAGTGTATTCACTGTTGCAGTCCTGGTTACCCTCCCTCCAGCCCCCTGACTTCTATTGACTATACCTCTATTCTTGTTTACTATGTTTAAAGCTTTTTGGTGTATTTGCTTTTTTGGTGGAGGTGTAACCTTGTATATAATTGCTTCCCATTATCGGGGCACCTGACATCAGGGGTAAGAAAAACTGATGTAATGGCATCGGCTGCATGCTTTATACACCTGACTACCTGACGTCATGGAAGATGAGACAGCAACTGACGCATGACCCAAGACTTTTATAATCAGGCCGAATGAGGGCTACTGCAAGCAGATAACCCAAATGTGATGACTGCAACAGTGAATACACTCGAGCATCTACATTTATGGAAAGTGTACACAACTGTACTTCAATCCTGTCATTCTTCTGTTAGGAAATAGCTTTACCTTTCAATGCTATTTTAGGTGGCTTATTCAAAAATTGCATAACAGATATAGTATGTTGAATCATGTCCAACATGATCAATGGGCAATTCCAGTGAAATTTATTTAACAAAAAAAAAACTTGGCTGTCATGGGAAAAGTGGAGAGCAGGCTCTCCTACTGCTAAACTTACTGTAGCATCCTCCAGTCTGGGGGAAAGTTTGTAAATTTTGATGGAATGGTCAGTTAATCAGCGGGGACACAAGTGACCATGCATTTACATTGCACTGTTATTGTAATGGATTAGAAAAGTCAGATATAAAATGGTACAGTGATCTCCCAGGAGTGAATAGACAAGCCCTTTCTAGAATTGGTTTTGCTGCAGAGTATGCATCCTCTGACTTTGGTAGCTGCAGATCGGTCAGAGTTTAAAATATTGTCTATTATTGGCCACTAATATTTAATGATGATGTCATTTTTTAATGGTTGGGCAACTTATTTTGTAATCATAATTCATGCCCAGTTTTGCTAATCTGACAATATCACATTTATGGACACAACACACACACACACACACACACACACACACACACACACACACACACACACACACACACACATTGAGGGAGTTATCTCCACATTGTAGGGTGCTGGTGGGCTTAAAACATTTTTGTGTTTTACTGCCTTTGGCACGTAGTTGTTTTAGTAATGACCTGTCAAGGTTTTACATATTTTGAATTGAAATAATCACATACCAATTAAGTGAGATGGGATTTTTATAGTCAACCTGTCTGGACTGGCTATTGTAGTTTTTTTATTTATTTATTTAATGTCCAAATTCTAGGGAGAGAGACACATTGTCATGGAAATTCTGTTTTCAAAATAGTGTGCTGTGTCCTTACAACCACTGGAGGACTACTCTCTCTGGGTAGCCATAAAGGTGTAGCTGTATTAAAAACAGAAAACTGAGAAAGGAAGTCATATAGCAATGGCAAAGGTAAGGTGATTTTAGACTGCAAGTTTGGTCAAGGATAAAGCTGCTTGTGGTATTGGTCACTGGAATTCAGGAAATGGCTTAGGTCCACTTAAGGAAAAACAAAGGGGCATTAGCTGTGTTAGAAGATGTATTCAGTTGGGAGGGTGGAATTTATCACCCTAAAAAAAATGTGCATCTGCAGCTCGCTGCACAACAGGAGCTTTAGAACAGAATTATGTCAGAGGCAGTGAGTATTTCTATAGGACCTGAAAGCTAGAACTTCCATCATCTCCTAGTTTTGTTTTGGATGCACTGTAACAATCGATGGTACAAGTTTGTTTTTTTCTCCTCCATGCTTCTGTTTGAAAGCTGGAAGGTGGAGTTTGATGCTTGCTATGCATCATTTGATTGACATTCAACTGTCTGAAAAAGATGATGCAGCAAAGCTGGTCTTTGGGGAGCTTATTTGTTAGAATGTTAGCAAGGGGAAGTGAGGTACCAGTATGTGAGCATAAAATGAATGAAAAAGAAGTTATAAAAGCAAATTGATGTTGAATGTTTTATACTTCAACTGTTTTGAATGTCTTGTAACTCACTGTGGCATTATTTTCATTTCAGAAAATGTGTTCTCAAAAGTGGCACTATGCTGTACCTCTTGTAATGTTCCCTCTTTACCAGGTTATATTCCTTGTGCCTTATGCAACAACAAACTGAAAATATTCTAGTTTCCAATTTAGCATGTCCTAAAATCATAAAATCACCTTTTTTAAAATGAGTAGTACCATTAATATAAGTAGTAAGAAGAAAAAGCATCTTATTTTTTTATTAATTCTGGTCTTCTGGTTTAATCCAGAGTTTATTTTAAGAGTGTTCAAAGCTAGCGTAAAGAACCTAATGCCACAAGATTATGTTTTGAGTTTGTATTGTTTTCCCTTTAATGACATGGATACTAAATGGTTTAGTAGGGCTAGCATATTTATGTTTTTTTAGTTTTATTGATACTGGATGAGAAAATATTAACGCTAATGCCAGGGTGGACAGTAAGAGAGATGGCCATACTCTAGTTAGCCATCTGTAATTTTCTTGATTTTTGCTCAGGTACATGTTTCCGAAGAGCTAAGATTTAAACTGCAGCATCTGTGCCTGCTTGCTTGAATGTGCCTCTGTGTGAAGAGCAGTACAACAAACTGTTACAGTTTGGTGGAAGAATGCAATCCTACATGCTGCTTTTGCTAGTGGCAGCTAGGCAATCGTCCTATAAAAACAAAGGGAACAGAGCTTCCATTTTAAGAAATGATGACTGGTGCTTTTCAAAATCAGTTGGCTTTAGGCAGGAGACTAGATGCAGGAGACTAGATATTTAATTTCTGCAAAAATGAGATGGTACACTGCAGACTGATCACACACACACCAGATGGATTTAGTTGTGTTGTATGTTTCCCTTGTCATGTCTTTGGATTTCTAACACATGCAGATAGTGTTTTACCACACCATATTTCTCCATGCCTTACTCTGTTTCACAGCAGTTAGTAGCAAGCAAAGATTGACAGGAAAGCCTGAGGGCTGGTTATATCTGAGGCCACTTCTTATGCCATCATTTGGCTATCAGCAATGAGGCATGCTTCATGGATATAGCTCTGTTCCAGGACAGGATATCATGATTACTCATCAGAACTCATAGCACTTTTTTTTTTTTTTTTTTTTGGGGGGGGGGGGGGGGGGTACTGCTAATCACTTTTCAGTCTGTTTCCTTCAGCAGAGTTCATTTCCCGAAGAACATTCTGTTAGCATCCTTCACAGTTTCCTTGAGCTTTGTCTGTTGTTGTTCCTGGCTAGGAGATTCACAAGGGAATACTTCAACAAAATGCGTAATATCAGCAACACCTGTACTGTATTCCTAGATGTCATTAAAATAAGAATATGATCTCAGAAAGATATGTGAAGTACATGTGGATTTGATATATTCTTGCTGTTTAAAATTTCATAATTTAACTCCATCTTCAAGCCAGTATTTAAGTCTGTGGTACCTAGTCCAATTCAGTGAACTGCTCTAGCAGCATTTATCTTACTTTTAAGATGCACTGTTTCTACACCAGTGATGTGCTGTGGAATCCAGAACTGCTTGTTTCCAATTCATGTAGCTGCTACAGAACAGTTTTCTGCTTGCTTTCTCTTATTACATGTCTTTCTCGCGCATGTCTGCCAAAAGTATGTGATGTCACTGTGAGGAGCCATTTCCAGGACTATCAGTGCAAATTATAAGTGAAGTTTCAGTGTCTTAGACATGTTTGACCAATAGTACCATTGTTGATATAGTCTCTGGACAGGTACTAATAATATATTACTTCTCATTTTATTTACCTGTTCACGTTATATTGTATTTTCCCTAGCCAATGTTGAAAACAGCATGCCTTTAGAAGGAATATTTCTTTTAGTAATACTTGCAGTAGAGCCAACTACAGTGGTGCTTTTGAACAGTAAAGAACTTGCACACATCTCATGGTCTCCCCTTTTCTACTCTGGACCTAATAACCTGGTTAGATGAATTTACTTAGTTCCAGACTGTATCTAGGCTGTGTGCACACATGTGGATGTTCTTCGTGTTTCACTGTTGCAGTCATCACATTTGGGTTATCTGCTTGCAGTAGCCCTCAGTCGGCCTGATTATCAAAGTCTTGGGTCTTGCGTCAGTTGCTCTCTCATCTTCCGTGACGTCAGGTAGTCAGGGGTATAAAGCATGCAGCCGACGCCATTACATCAGTCTTTCTTGCCATGCGGTTCCCAAAGCAGAAGCAGTTCGTAAGTGCCGGTCGGCCGACTCCTTAAATTTTCGTTTCCGAGTTTCAGAACCAAAGTCTTCAACTAAAGCTAAATGCCCTGTTGGGGAAACCTTTTCTTGCTCTAAACCGATGTCAGTAAAAGTCAATAATTGTATTTCTTGTGGAAAGCAAATACCTCACAAAGATTTTCATTCATACTGTATTCCTTGCCTAGGCCCTGACCACGACGTACCCCGCTGTCAGTTTTGTGACTTATTTAAGCAATGAACTATTTATCGTCTGTATATTTAAACTTCTAAATATTTTGGTACTCAGTTCAATTATCCAGATATGTCTTCGGTAAGCCATCCGACTACCAACATTCTGAAAAAATGCAAAGATAAAGACAGAGGCAGGCCGCCTAGGTCCAAAGCTGCCAACAACGCTTCTCCAAAGCCAGTCACCAGTTCGCCGGTGAGGTATCAGTGAGGCGCTTATGCAGCCCCTGATACCCGCTACTTCAGATTCGCAGGCCTCTACTGAGACCCATTTGGAGCGCGGTATGCCGCGAGATGCTTCAACTGTGGAACCTACGGATGTCTCTACTTTGGATGGGTCCGGAGCTGTTGTGCAGGCACCGGCTTCTGAGGGTGTATTCAGGCCTACGGACTTGCATATTAAACTGACGCCATCTTCTTCTTCAAGGCCTAAAACTCAAACTATGCCTAGAAAACCGACGCCCAGACAGCATGGTCAGGTCTCTGTGCCTAAAAAACAGATAAGAATGGCTGAAGACCTTATTACTTTAATCAGGGGAAGCCAACATCTTCATCCACAAAAACCATTACCTTCTCAGCATTAAATGCCCAAAGTATATGTAACAAAATCCCAAACCTCCATGCCTGGCTTCTCCACAATAACCCAGACATACTATCAATATCTGAAACATGGCTAAGACCCTCTATAAAAGACTCAGAAATAACCCCCCCTAACTATAATGTCATCAGGAAAGATAGAACCCACAAAAAAGGAGGAGGTGTAGCTCTTCTCTATGGCTCTTCCTTCTCAGTTACTTGTTATACTAAACCAGTTCCCCAATTTGCCAATGCCGAACTACTTCTAAGACTACTCCATCTTAACAAGCATAAAACAATCTGCTTAGCCTTCCTCTACATCCCTCCTGGTGATAACATAGCTACTCTTGAGGACATCCTCTCTTGGCTCTCCACCAACATTACTAATGAAATTATCATTCTAGGCGACGTTAACATTAACTGGTCCTCTATCCAATGCCCAACAAATCCTCAAAATATAAACCTTTATAACTTTCACCAATTAATTGAGTCAATAACCAGACCTTCTAAAGACCATTCCTGTAGAAGCACCCTAGACTGGATTCTGGTATCACACCCTCACCTATTCTCAAGTAGCGGTACACTCCCTGACCCTCTCAGTGACCACTTTCCTACCTTTGCTCACAGTCACTCTCCCTCTCTACAGCTTTCTCATACCACCATCTCTGTGCGCTCCTTAAAGAACTTCAACCAAAACACCTTCTCTGAATTATTGAAACAATTCAATTGGAGTCCCCTACATACACTACCCCTAGATGAAGCTGTCACCTATTTTAATACATCATTTCTAAACCTCCTCGAGTCCTTAGCTCCACTTAGAATAAAAAGAATTAAGAGCAAAACTCTCCCATGGTTAAAAAAAGACACCTTAGCTACCATGCGCCTTCGCAATAAAGCCTTGAAAAGCTACTATAAAGACAAAAACCCAGCCTCCCTAAACGAATACAAAACACTCCGCAACAGAGTCAAAAAACTTATCAATTCTGACCGCAGATCCTACTATATTACCCTCCAAAATAATCATAAGACTAACCCAAAAAAGTTCTGGAATAGTATCTCCTCCCTCTTCAACCCTGGCAAAAAGGAAAACCCACAACCAGATGAAAATATTAGTGATACCAATCTCGCTTTCCAATTCAACAGCTTCTTTATTGATTCCATATCTAAATTAACATCTTAATTTTCCAATAACTGTACTCCTCCAGCTACAATTCCTACTTCCACTTCCAATCTAGACTGCT
Organism: Protopterus annectens; assembly: GCF_019279795.1. Classification (NCBI taxonomy): domain Eukaryota; kingdom Metazoa; phylum Chordata; order Ceratodontiformes; family Protopteridae; genus Protopterus; species Protopterus annectens. The sequence continues at coordinate 10,112,111 of NC_056742.1, forward strand.
CGTCCTCTGACCACCCTCTCTTCTCCCCCAAACCCATACTCATATGTACTATAAAAAAATTGCTTCTTAAATTAAAACCTTGCTCTAACGCTCCTGACAACATCTCTTCCTTCTTCCTAAAGATAGCTACTGAAGCCATTGCCTACCCAATTTGCATACTTTTAAATCGGTCCATCCAAGAAAGTTATGTACCCCAAATCTGGAAAAAAAGCTTACATCATTCCCCTCCACAAAGGAGGCAACAACAACACCATTTCCAACTTCAGACCAATTGCCATCTTATCCCCCATCTCTAAACTACTAGAGAAATGCATACACATACAACTGCTACCTTACCTCACCAATAATCACCTATTAACCCCAACACAACATGGATTTCGACCCGGTCATAGCACTACTACTGCTCTTCTCTCCTTCCTTGAAACTGTAAATAAAGCTAGAGACTCCAACTATATTGTCTCTACTCTGCTCCTAGACCTTTCTAAGGCCTTCGACACCATCTCCCACTCCCTGTTACTCAACAAACTCTCTAACCTACATCTTTCCCCCTCTTGCATCAGTTGGTTTTCTAGTTACCTCTCCAATCGGCAGCAATCTGTTAAATGGAAGAAATCCACCTCCTCTTACCTCAACACTGTCACTGGTGTACCTCAAGGCTCCATATTAGGTCCATTATTATTCAATATCTTCATTAATGACTTCCACCACAATATCCCAAATGCTAAAATAGTCCAATACGCTGATGACTCTACCATTATCTGCGCTGCAAACTCCATTCCCTCCCTCAAAAAAATAACTCAGGATGCCTTCACAACCACTGAAAAATGGATGCATGATAATCATCTTGCTCTCAATCCATCTAAAACCAAACTGATACTATTCACCCCATCAAAAAGCATAACTATTGACAAAAACTCTTTCCTCATAACCAGTCAAAATAATACCCTAGAAATTTTCTCCAATGCCAAACTGCTAGGAGCTCTCATTGATAATCAGCTCACATTTGATTCCCACATGCAAACAAACATTAAAAAAACACATCAGAAACTTGGTATGTTCTACCGGCACATATGCTTCCTCTCCCCATCTACCAGATTCCTCCTATCTACCACATACCTCATCCCCTCTCTACTATATGGTGCCCCACTACTAACCAACCTTAAATCCTCTACCAAAACAAAACTTTCTTCCTGCTACAACAAAATCGCTAAATTCGCCTCTGGCCATAGATCCTCCTCCCACCACTGTACTGCCCTCCACAAACTGAATTGGCTAGAGCTCCCAAACTATCTTACCTACACTCAACTAACTCAAGCTCATAAGCTCATCTTTAAGCCCTCACTCTGCCCCTCTCTCTCCTCAGCCTTCACCATGCACCATCCTAATAGACCCCTTAGAACCAGCACTCAGAACCTACTTGAACTCCATAAACCTACCCGTCCAGCAGGTAAACTCTTACTTTCCTTTGCCCTGGCCCGCCTGTGAAACTCCCTCCCATCACATATCCGTACTACCAGCAGCCTTCCTATCTTTAAATCTCTCCTCCATTCACACCTATCTTCTCTCTGGGAATGCTCCTGTACCCACCCTGCATAATTCCTCCAGCTACTACACACTCCTTAATCTATAATCCCTTCCCTTCCATAGGAACACTCCTACTATAGTTAACCACTTATGTAAGTACTATCTGTGCACACCTACTAACTAGAATCTTAACTAATACTTTCTCTTTACATTTATTAGTGAATATAGAAATTAAAAATTGTAAACTTATTTGTTATTCTTGTATTTGCTGTTCTGTTGCTTTTCCTGTTTTTCCTAATACTATCTTGTGCTTATATGTACTACTATGATACTTATCAAACAGTAGATGTTATGTTCTACCTATTATAATTTACTTTATTCTTATTTGTATTTTTGATATTTTTGATATTGTATCTTTGGAGCTTTTCTCCCCAGGACTCCATTGAAAATGGGCTTATTTGGTCCAATGGATTATCCTGGCAAACAAACTTCAAATAAATAAACAAATAAACCTTCCCCCTCTAAGAGACCTAGGACTTAATTTGCTTATGATACTTCTGACCAGGATTCTGAAATGTCTGTTTCCTCTGATGACCCAGGATTTACCCTTATCTACCTGTGAGGATTCTGATGCAGAGGACTCTATTCCCTCTGCTTCCCCCCCAGAGGATTTCTCTTTTGGTGAAACCCTGCATACTGTTAGGGAGCACTTTTGCTGGGAAATCCAGGATTACTCTGATTCTAAAAAGAGGCTTAGGGATTTCTTATTCCTGCCCCAGCACAGGCATTTAGCTATCCCTCCTGTATTAGACATTGTTGATGATGCCTTTTCTGAATCTAGCTTGGCCCCTGACTCTTTACCTCCTGCTCCCAGAAAACCTGATAGATGTTACAGGGTTCCTGACTCTCACAAGTTCCTTTTTAAAAATCCTACTGCAGATCCTGAGACCATTTCAGAGGAACACAAGGGCATTAAGGCTACTACTGCCAAAAATCCTACCCCCTCTGATAGAGATTCCAGGGCGCTGGATAGATGGGGTAAGAACGTATACACTTCTGCAACTTTGGCCATTAGGGCCTTAAACTGCCACTTTTATATGTTAAAGTATCAGCAGCATATTATTGGATTGCTTAAACAGAAAAATGAGTTGATTCCTGATTGTGCTGAAAGTAAGGATTTACAGGATTTAATGCATTCTGCTGAACAGTTTGGAAAGCATACTTTGCAATGTGGTTTTGATTCACTAGAGGCATCTTGCAGGGCTGCTGTCACTGGGTCTGTACTTAGCCTTAAGGCATGCTTGGCTTAAGGAGCAGTCTTTGCCAGATCATGTTAAAGCTAAATTGCTGGATGCTCCCTTAAATCAGGACTGCCTGTTTGGCAGCAAAGCAGAAGAAGTTTTTAAAAAGATGGAGGAAAAAGCTAAATCTTTGCAAACTGTTAAATATTTCCTACAAGTACAGCCTTCAAGATTTAGTAGGCATTGGCCCTCTAAGAATTGGTCTTTTCCTGCCTCTTCCAGGCCTTCTCAGTCCAAACCCAGAATCAGCAGAACACGCAGGCTTCAGTCCCAGGGTACGCACAGGGCTAAGCAATGGGGGGGGCTCCCACTTCCAAATCAGGGAGCAGTAAGACTCCCCCCTATGGTAAACTATCTCAATGACTTAATTTTAAAACTTCCAAGCACTTCTCAACTGACTGCTCCTTTAGGGGGAAAGATTGCTCTGCAGGCAAAAAACTGGGAACTCATTACCCAGGACAAATGGGTTTTAAATATAGTTTCCCAAGGATACAGATTTCACTTCCACACGTTACCAACCCCAAACGGTTGGCCAGATCTACCCCCAAATCAGTGGGCAGAGGCTCAAAAGCAAGTACTCTGTCTCTCTTAAGCATAAAAGCTATTCAGACTGTACCAGAAGAGGAAAAGGGACAAGGTTTCTACTCAAGACTTTTCCTGATACCCAGAAAAGACAACTAATGGCGTCCAATCCTGAACCTTTCTATATTAAACACCTTTTTGGTGATTCCAAAATTCAAGATGATAACTCTTCACCAGTTACTTCCTTGCTAGGCAAAGATGCCTGGTTGGCAACACTGGGTTTAAAGGAAGCCTACCTGCACATCCCAATCAGGGAATCTTGCAGAAGATGCCTACGCTTCAAAGCAGGCTACATGCACTGTCAGTTCTCTGCATTGCCCTTTTTCTTATCTACTGCACCCAGGGTATTCACAAAGTGCCTAGCTCCAGTCATTGCATTTTGCAGGCAAAGAAATATTCAAATATACCCATACCTGGATGACTGTCTAATTCAACTTGTCTGGGGTGTACCATAAACGAAAATAAATCACATTTGGTACCCTGTCAACAAATTATATTCCTGGGAGCAAGCTTGAACACAACCTCCCAGATGGCTTACCTCACGCCAGAGAAACAAATTCATTTGACAACTTACTTCAAATTAATGGCCACAAAAACCCTGCTGTCTGCAAGGCAAATACTGCAAGCCTTGGGGTTCATGACCTCCTGCATTCTACTAATTCGATATGCAAGACTGCATATGAGGAAACTACAATGATATCTAAAAAGCCTGTGGTGTCAAGATTCTCAGGATCTAGAAGCAATGATCCCTATCATACCTTGCCTGCAGTTGTGATGGGCAGAGGCCTGCCACCAAAACACGGGACTACCATTCACTCTACCCCCTGCCGCCCAAACCCTAACAACAGACGCATCAGACTATGCATGGGGGGCTCACCTGGCAGGGAAGTGCATTCAGGGCAAATGGAACCCAAGCCAAATGCAACTGCATATCAATCAAAAAGAAATGTTAGCTGTACAGAATGCTCTGACAGCCTTCAAGGACCACATACTTCCAGGACAATTAATGGTAAGGACGGACAACACCACTGTTATGTGGTACATAAACAAGCAAGGGGGGGTACCCATTCTTACCCCCTCTACAGACTAGCCATGGCTCTGTCTCTGTGGAACATAGCCTTGAGCTACCAAGTGCATATACAGGCTCAATTCCTGCAGGAAAACTAAATACACTGACAGATGATCTCAGCAGAAATGTCATGGATCCACATGAGTGAAAACTGGAACCAAAGATTTTCACCATGTTGATAAACAAATGGGGGAGACCAGATATAGACCTGTTTGCTTCCCCCCAGAACTACCAATTGGACAAATTCTGCACAAGGACTCCCCACAAACAAGCTTGGAAAGTGGATGCTCTGTCCTTCAGCTGGAATAATCTATCAGTTTATGCCTTTCCTCCTCTGCCTCTCCTCTCCAAAGTACTACTAAAGCTCAAATAGGACAAACCAAGGACTATACTGATTGCACCAGACTGGCCACACCAACACTGGTACCCCCTCTTGTGCAGTTTGTCACTGCTGGATCCATGACACCTGCCTCAGACCCCTACCCTGCTGTCACAGCAGGAGAGCCAGATTCTGCACCCTCAGCTTCAAACCCTGAACCTGGCAGCCTGGCTAATTACCTAATCTCTCCATTACCATCCCTCAGTAAACAAGTGTTGGATGTCATTTTGGAGGCAAGGAGGCCTAGCACTAGAAAATATTATGCTAACAAATGAAAATATTCTGTGCCTGGAACCAAACTTAAGGGATGGGCATAGCAGCGCCCAATTTACCTCAGATTCTTCAATACTTAACTGAGATGCTGCACAAGAGCCGCTCCTTTTCCTCGATCAAAATTCACACCTCAGCCATTTCAGCTCATTACAACACAGAACCACCCCTCTTCTCTCATCCACTGCTCAAGCAGTTCCTCTGAGGGGCCAAAATCTTAAGACCACCCAGGAGAGCCCCAACTCCAGACTGGGACCTTAACTTTGTATTGGAAAAACTCACTCTTCCTCTTTTCGAGCCAGCTGCAAGTGCAGAGTTAAAATTTCTTTCTTGGAAAACAGCCTTCCTTTTAGCAATTACTTCAGCAAGAAGAGTATCTGAACTACAGGCTCTTATGGCAGTGGAGCCTTTCATCATCTTTCATGCGGACAGGGTGTCCCTCATGAGCAATCCCTCCTTCGTGCCCAAGGTGGTATCCAGTGTGGCTCTTAATCAATCCATTCATTTGTCAACCTTCTTTTCTAATCCACAGAACAAAGGGGAACGGATACTGCACTCCTTAGATGTGCACAGACAGCTTAGATTTTACTTGGACAGGACTAAACCTCAAAGGAAATCTGAACAACTGCTGATGACATTTGCTGCAGGGGCAGAGGGGAAGGCTATTTCAAAGCAAACCATTTCTAAATGGATAGGCCATTGCATTCATTTCTGCTATAAGCAGCATGGAAAACCTATCCCACAGGGGATTAGACCCCATTCAGCCAAGACTGCATCTACTTCTACAGCCTTTCTCAGAGGTGTACATACCAGGGACATCCTAGAAGCTGCTACCTGGATTTCTGTACATACTTTCACTAAGCATTACCATTTACCAATTTTTTCTAAATCCAGAGCTGACTTTGCCACTGCAGTCTTGCAGAGCCTTATAGCTGGTCCTAATGCTATCTAAATTCCCCCTCCTATCCTTAGCTTTGGGAATCTACCCAAATGTGATGACTGCAGCAGTGAAACACGAAGAACATAGTTCAGTTGTGTACACTTACCATAAATGTAGATGTTCGAGTGTATTCAATGTTGCAGTCCTGGTTACCCTCCCTCCAGCCCCCTGACTTCCTTTGGCAATACCTATACTCTCCTTTACTATGCTTAAAAGCTTTTTGGTGTATTTGCTTTTTTGTTGGAGGTGTAACCTTGTATATATATATTTAATTGCTTCCCATTAGGGGGGCACTTGACATGTGGGGCAAGAAAAACTGATGTAATGGCGTCGGCTGCATGATTTATACCCCTGACTACCTGACATCACGGAAGATGAGACAGCAACCGACGCAGGACCCAAGACTTTGATAATCAGGCTGACTGAGGGCTACTGCAAACAGATAACCCAAATGTGGTGAATGCAACAGTGAATACACTCGGACATCTACATTTATGGTAAGTGTACACAACTGTACTTTATGTGTGCATGAGCATGTATGTGTCTGTCTGTTTTGTGGGTGGGGGTGAGGCATGGCTGCAGAATTCGCTAAAACTCCCAGTATCCTTTGTGATAGTTGGCACATTCAGCTTGCTTGGCAAATTAAACAGGGGGAAAATGTGATGTTTTGTGTTTGTGAAAAATTCCCCTATTGAATGGATTGCATTTTTGTTCTCCCAAAACTAGCTAATCGGAATCTGTGCTGATAGCGTAAAAAGTGACCAACAAGGTTTTTAGCTCTATTTTTCTATGGGGTGAAGCAAATCTCTCATACTCCCCATGGAGGGCAAAGACACTGCAAACTTGTAAGTTGCTATAAGCTGTTATGAGACTACTACACCTCAGAACAGAAGGAAATTCTAGCCACACTGACCTCATTCAATGAAAGTATAGTTGTCCAAGTGCATGTTATCCCGTATTTGGCAGAGCAGTGCTGCTTAGATATCACCAAATGCCTGTTACATAGAAATCACAAGTAACTGCTGTAGCTGTACGTCAAGTAAGTAGATAAGCTTCAGCCACTCAGGATGTACACAATTCCTTTATTGCTGTGTTATGGAGTTTGTCACTTCATGTAGCTAGAGCCAGTTCATGGTCAAATGAGGCCCTAGGCAGGGTAATGGATCATACACAGCCCCGCAGCCATTTCAATGTCCCATTACTTGGTTATTTCTCCCCAGTTACCATAAACACTATTCAGACCTGTCAGTGTGCATACTATTTTCGTCTTTACTTCTTCAGTGATTACAGATACTTGGATTCAATTTAAAACTTTAATTTCAAATTTTATAGCACAAACATTGATAGTCATTTGCTAAACAAAATAATACATTCTCACAATGCAAACAGACTTAGCATGAACAGTAAACTTCTCCGCCCTTGAAACCCACATTCATTGAAACAGGATTGAAACCCAACCTACTTTCAAAGGAAATGTATCTTGGCCATTGGCAGATTAAGTTATTTGAAAACCATCATACGCCCCTTGCACACATTTTTAGGATCATGCATGTTTTCTTTAATTCACATTCCTGATTGTATTAAACTATATTCCTTATACACCACTTGTTAGAGTATGTTTTAAATTTGAAGCTTTGTACATTTTTCCAGTAAGCAATGAAACAAAACATATGAACTAATAATGAAAACAAACACCAATTTCAGAATGTTACAACCATAAAAGGCCACTCAAACTTCTGTCATTACGGTCCACCGATATCAGTCAATATGCACAATCTCTGCAGAAGTAAGACCTATCACATCATCGAACTTTTAGAAGTTCGAACCACATATGGTCGAGACCATATGTTCGAATTTGTAAATGTTTGAGCGTGTGAATGGAAATCTCCATAGTCAGAGGTTTCCATTCACTTCAATGTGGTGCGATCTTGGAGTTGGTATATTTAAGTAGTGTGGGGTGCGCAGCCCCCATGTGGGGGGGTGCAGGGGGGCTTGCCCCCCCCCTGCTTACAACAGTTTATTTTGTTGTCTGTTGTGTTTTTTTTTAATGTAGTCGAAGTTATGTAACTTCGAACATAATGGTTCGACTATTAGGTGTTCGAAGTTACGTAACTTCGACTATGTGATATAGACCCGAATAATTCCACATTAAAGAGAGCTGTAATTAATAAAGAGGTTGCTGCTAACAAACAACTTTATATCTCAGAGGTTTACTGCCACTACCCACTACTTATCAGCTACTAAAAAGGCCCTTACAAAGAGTGACCAATCTACTGCCCTTGAAGAAAAAATTGCCTATGTTACATTAAAAAACATTGCTAAATTGGTAATTTTGCAGTAGGGAATGGATGTCAGACCAACAACAGTTTCATAGTTACAAGGCATCTCATCCAAAGCAGGACACACTCAGGAGTATACCCCCCTCTAAATTAAAGCACAGTATCAGCAGCCATCTACATGGTGTTGTAGTACCCACAGCCTTCTACGTCAAAAGCAAGTATGCAACCTATTGTGCTACTAACACAGCTTTCATATTCTCTAGCACAAACAAAGACAGTCATTTGCTAAACAAAACAGTTGCACATTGAATACAGACTTAGCATGAGTAGCAACAAACGTCTCTTCCCTTGAAGCTCACAATTTCTTGAAAATGCACTGAAACTCGTATTTTTTGAGTTGTCTGGTAGTAGGTGTGACACCAGGGAAATGCTGCCAGCCCAGCTATCTGGAATTTTGTAAACAATTATATATCACTTGAAAATATTAATATGATTTATATAGAAATATGACACTGCCAGCCCAGCTATCTGGAATTTTGTAAATAATCATGTCATTTGTGAGTATTAATATGATTCATATGCTTGTCTTATAAATGTAAAAGAACTGTATGTTATGTACTGAGCTTCAACCCTACTGGAAAAGAACAGAAATATATATAAACTATATACCTGTGCAACTGTATGTTTAATAGTAGAAGCTGGAACATACAGAGTTAACTTGCAAAACTTCAAGAAAATAAGTTGAAAAGTAAAGTGTTTTAAGATTGTGTTATTTCTCAGTAAGCAGACACAATGTCAAGAGCTAGAGGTTTTCCTATTGTCTTGAAAGAAAAGCAATTACTGGGTCTAAAATGTAAAATTATTTAATTGTTTTACAACTTCCAGTTCTAGGCACACATCTGAGAGATATATATTTTTCACAGAGAAATGTTACATTTTGTTAAGTTTCTGTTAGCTTGGGAACTGAAAGCAGGTGACAAAGAGTGATGTCATCCGAGCTAACCTAGCAGAAATGTTGATTATTAATTTAAGAACTCTCTCAAAGTCTGTGCATTTTGTATCTTGTATTGATCTAGAAACTTCCATTCAGCACTTCTCATCTGCAGTTGTCTTGTTCTGTAAGTAAGTTATTTAGGGCATAGTATCTTTAGATATAGATAGGAATGTAGTAATGATTAGTTTAGATGTTTTCTGTATTTATTTGAGACTGCCCTGCAATGTTGTTTTAAAATATTTCCTGTGATTCTGAACTCTGCAGTTACTGTGTTGTTTTGAGTATTGTCTTGTTCTTTTATTTATTATTATTAAATATATTTAAACCTTTTAATTGTGGCTAGTTTGTTTAGAGATATTTAACCTTTTAGAGTACTTGTATATGTATTTGGTGACACTGTACAGGCCACTCCTAAATAGCCTTGGTCTTGGTTGCACTTACCATTTGGATAATAGTAACATTACACAGTAGGATTGGTCACTCTTTGTAAGGGCCTTTATAGTAGCTGATAAGTAGTGGGTAGTGGCAGTGATAACTACCTTATAGTCTGGGCAGAAGGGGGCTTAGCTAGTAAACCTGTGCCAGCCTTCCCCGGGAGTGTATGTGTGTTTGTATATAAATCAAATCTCAAAGTGTGTGTGTGTGTGTGTGTGTGTGTGTGTGTGTGTGTGTGCGCTTCGTGGGCAAGGACACAAAGCACTGGTTGGGCAAAGAGGGTGCTAGAGGTTTTGGTTTGACCACTCGGATGAGATCTTAACACTGTAGCTGTGCCAGTGGGGAGTCTTATTGGGGATCTGGAGAAAGAGGCAGAAATCAGCCCAGACTGACTGTGATCTCTTTGTGCTCTTAAGGGAATTTGTACTTTACTGCGTGTGTACTTGTCATCCTCCCAATGTGTACGTCCTTCACTGGTGCTTGTGGTGAGGATTGAGGCTCCTTGATTACTGGGCCAGTGCAGGGGCATCACATTCTCACAATGCAAACAGACTTAGCATGAACAGTAAACTTCGCCCTTGAAACCCACATTCATTAAAATAGGATTGAAACCCAACCTACTTTCAAAGGAAATGTATCTTGGCCATTGGCAGATTAAGTTATTTGAAAACCATCATACGCCCCTTGCACACATTTTTAGGATCATGCATGTTTTCTTTGATTCACATTCCTGATTGTATTAAACTATATTCCTTATACACCACTTGTTAGAGTATGTTTTAAATTTGAAGCTTTGTACATTTTTCCAGTAAGCAATGAAACAAAACATATGAACTAATAATGAAAAAAACACCAATTTCAGAATGTTACAACCATAAAAGGCCACTCAAACTTCTGTCATTACGGTCCACCGATATCAGTCAATATGCACAATCTCTGCAGAAGTAAGACCTATCACATCATCGAACTTTTAGAAGTTCGAACCACATATGGTCGAGACCATATGTTCGAATTTGTAAATGTTTGAGCGTGTGAATGGAAATCTCCATAGTCAGAGGTTTCCATTCACTTCAATGTGGTGCGATCTTGGAGTTGGTATATTTAAGTAGTGTGGGGTGCGCAGCCCCCATGTGGGGGGTGCAGGGGGGCTTGACCCCCCCCTGCTTACAACAGTTTATTTTGTTGTCTGTTGTGTTTTTTTTTTTAATGTAGTCGAAGTTATGTAACTTCGAACATAATGGTTCGACTATTAGGTGTTCGAAGTTACGTAACTTCGACTATGTGATATAGACCCGAATAATTCCACATTAAAGAGAGCTGTAATTAATAAAGAGGTTGCTGCTAACAACCAACTTTATATCTCAGAGGTTTATTGCCACTACCCACTACTTATCAGCTACTAAAAAGGCCCTTACAAAGAGTGACCAATCTACTGCCCTTGAAGAAAAAATTGCCTATGTTACATTAAAAAACGTTGCTAAATTGGTAATTTTGCAGTAGGGAATGGATGTCAGACCAACAACAGTTTCATAGTTACAAGGCATCTCATCCAAAGCAGGACACACTCAGGAGTATACTCCCCTCTAAATTAAAGCACAGTATCAGCAGTCCATCTACATGGTGTTGTAGTACCCACAGCCTTCTACGTCAAAAGCAAGTATGCAACCTATTGTGCTACTAACACAGCTTTCATATTCTCTAGCACAAACAAAGACAGTCATTTGCTAAACAAAACAGTTGCACATTGAATACAGACTTTGCATGAGTAGCAACAAATGTCTCTTCGCTTGAAGCTCACAATTTCTTGAAAATGCACTGAAACTCGTATTTTTTGAGTTGTCTGGTAGTAGGTGTGACACCAGGGAAATGCTGCCAGCCCAGCTATCTGGAATTTTGTAAACAATTATATATCACTTGAAAATATTAATATGATTTATATAGAAATATGACACTGCCAGCCCAGCTATCTGGAATTTTGTAAATAATCATGTCATTTGTGAGTATTAATATGATTCATATGCTTGTCTTATAAATGTAAAAGAACTGTATGTTATGTACTGAGCTTCAACCCTACTGGAAAAGAACAGAAATATATATAAACTATATACCTGTGCAACTGTATGTTTAATAGTAGAAGCTGGAACATACAGAGTTAACTTGCAAAACTTCAAGAAAATAAGTTGAAAAGTAAAGTGTTTTAAGATTGTGTTATTTCTCAGTAAGCAGACACAATGTCAAGAGCTAGAGGTTTTCCTATTGTCTTGAAAGAAAAGCAATTACTGGGTCTAAAATGTAAAAGTATTTAATTGTTTTACAACTTCCAGTTCTAGGCACACATCTGAGAGATATATATTTTTCACAGAGAAATGTTAAATTTTGTTAAGTTTCTGTTAGCTTGGGAACTGAAAGCAGGTGACAAAGAGTGATGTCATCCGAGCTAACCTAGCAGAAATGTTGATTATTAATTTAAGAACTCTCTCAAAGTCTGTGCATTTTGTATCTTGTATTGATCTAGAAACTTCCATTCAGCACTTCTCATCTGCAGTTGTCTTGCTCTGTAAGTAAGTTATTTAGGGCATAGTATCTTTAGATATAGATAGAAATGTAGTAATGATTAGTTTAGATGTTTTCTGTATTTATTTGAGACTGCCCTGCAATGTTGTTTTAAAATATTTCCTGTGATTCTGAACTCTGCAGTTACTGTGTTGTTTTGAGTATTGTCTTGTTCTTTTATTTATTATTATTAAATATATTTAAACCTTTTAATTGTGGCTAGTTTGTTTAGAGATATTTAACCTTTTAGAGTACTTGTATATGTATTTGGTGACACTGTACAGGCCACTCCTAAATAGCCTTGGTCTTGGTTGCACTTACCATTTGGATAATAGTAACATTACACAGTAGGATTGGTCACTCTTTGTAAGGGCCTTTATAGTAGCTGATAAGTAGTGGGTAGTGGCAGTGATAACTACCTTATAGTCTGGGCAGAAGGGGGCTTAGCTAGTAAACCTGTGCCAGCCTTCCCCGGGAGTGTATGTGTGTTTGTATATAAATCAAATCTCAAAGAGTGTGTGTGTGTGTGTGTGTGTGTGTGTGTGTGTGTGTGTGTGTGTGTGTGTGTGTGCGCTTCGTGGGCAAGGACACAAAGCACTGGTTGGGCAAAGAGGGTGCTAGAGGTTTTGGTTTGACCACTCGGATGAGATCTTAACACTGTAGCTGTGCCAGTGGGGAGTCTTATTGGGGATCTGGAGAAAGAGGCAGAAATCAGCCCAGACTGACTGTGATCTCTTTGTGCTCTTAAGGGAATTTGTACTTTACTGCGTGTGTACTTGTCATCCTCCCAATGTGTACGTCCTTCACTGGTGCTTGTGGTGAGGATTGAGGCTCCTTGATTACTGGGCCAGTGCAGGGGCATCACAGTAGGAGTAGAGGATTCAGGCTGTTGTCTTCTGTAATTGAGGTAAAGGGTTGTACAGGGTTTGAGCCTGAACAAATGAACTAACCTGCCATCCTTGATTAGGGCATTTTACACAAACGCATCCCACCCCTGCCCCCCTTACAGATGGAAAGCTCATCTTTCTTGTCAGATTTATTCCATGGTAAGAAGTAGCAGCAGGAACTTCTAGTACAGTGGATATAAAAAGTTTACACAACCCTGATGCCAGGTGTTTGTGATATAAAAAATGAGATTACAGTAAATAATTTCAAAACTTTTCCCACCTTTAATGTGACCTATAGCCTGTACAGTTCAATTGAAAAACAAACAAATCTTTTAGGACAAAAAATATAAAAAATAAAAAATGTACAATAAGCTGGTTGCATAAATGTGCATGCCCTTAAACTAATACTTTGTTGAAGCACCTTTTGATTTAATTACAGCATTCAGTCTTTTTGGGTACACACCTGCCATCAATTAAAGTTCAGCTGTCTTAGTAGGATTTTCCTGACATTTACTTGGTTGCCTGCTCCAGAAAAAGCCATGGTTCGCAGAGAGCTTACAAAGCATCAAAGGGATTTCATTGTTGAAAGGTATCAGTCAGGAGAAGGGTACAAAAAATTTCCACAGCATTTGGATATACCATGGAACACAGTGAAGACAGTCATCAAAAAGTGGAGAAAATATGGGATAACAGTGACTTTGCAAAGAACTGGACATTCCTCCAAAATTGATGAAAAGACATGACAAAAACAGGTCAGGGAGGTTGCCAAGAGACCTACAGCAACACTGAAGCAGCTGCAGTACTGGTTGTGTACTACATGTGACAACAATCTCCCGTATTCTCCATATGTTTGGGCTAAGGGGTAGGGTTGCAAGACGGAAGCCTTTCTTGCACAGAAAAACATCCAGGCCCAGCTAAAATTTGCAAAACAATACATCAAGTTTCCCAAAAGCATGTGGTAAAATGTGTTATGGTCTGATGAGACCAAGGCTGAACCTTTTGGCCACAATTCCAAAAGGTATGTTTTTCGCAAAAACAGCACTTTACATCACCAAAAGAACACCATCCCCATGGTGAAGCATGGTGGTTGCAGTATCATGCTTTGGGGTGGAGGGAATTATGAACAGTTGCAGTACCAGTCACTTTTGGTGCAAAACCTTCAGGCATCTGCTAGAAAGTTGAAGATGAAGTGGAATTTCACCTTTCAACATGACAATGACCCCAAGCATACATCCAAATCAGTAAAAGAATGGCTTCACCAGTAGAAAATTAAAGTTTTGGAATGGCCCAGCTAGAGCCCAGAACTAAATCCAATAGGAAATCTTTGGGGTGTCCTGAAGAGGGCTGTGCACAAGATATGCCCTCACAATCTGACAGATCTGGAGCTCTTTTGCAAAGAGTGGGCAAATATTGCCAAGTCAAGATGTGCCATGCTGATAGACTCCTATCCAAGAAGATTGAATGCTGTAATTAAACCAAAAGGTGTTTCAACAAAGTATTAGTTTAACGGTGCGTGCACTTATGCAGCCAGCTTATTGTAGGTTTTTTTATTTTTTATATTTTTTCCCCAAACAGATTTGTTTGTTTTTCAATTGAGTTGTACAGGTTAACAGTCACATTAAAGTTGGGAAAAGTTTTGAAATGATTTTGTTGTGGTCTCATTTTTTTATATCACAAAACCTGGCATTTTAACAGGGGTGTGTAAACTTTTTATATCCACTGCATGTTTAAATTCTATACATGGAAACAAAGAAGAAATAGCAGGTGTGCATCGACACACACAGGGATGGAAATTAAACAACAGCAGGTGTGTGCATCGACGCATAAGTGGATGGAAACAAGGAAGCGACAGCAGTTGTGTATGTCAGAGTATGTAGAGATGTAATTCTGCATTGCATGCACTGACATTGTGGGCATTCTTAAAGAAGAATACTCTTAAAGAAGACATGTAATTTATTTTTTTTAATTCAAAAGTAAATTTTGTGGCAACTCTGCTGGCCAGCAGGCCCCAGGTGACTGCCTTGGTTGTCTAGTGTTGGATCCAGCTGTGCGTGCACCACTGCATATTTGGAAAATTAGCTTTTCAAAGACGCACATTTGTCAGAGTTGTAGTAAACATTCATAGGTATTTCAGTCAATGTAGTAACAAGATTTGTGTATTTTATTAAAAAATGAATAATGCGTTGCTAAGTTTATGGTGATGACTTACAATTTATTGTCATGTTAACGTCTTGTGAGCTCTACTCACCCCCATGACCAGTATACCATGTATGGTCTCACTGTAATGCACCAGTTTTGTCTTGGAGTTCTTGCTTTGCAGGTGCAATGACCAAACTGATTCAGTTATGTATTCAGGCTGTAGAGCATTCTATGAGACCATCAGGAGGGTCATAATTAATGCCAATTTTTTATTTGGTTTGTGCAGTTGGCATTGGGAAAGCTAGTGACATCACATGTCTGTGTAAAACATCACATTTTATTTTATACATTAGGGTGACTTCACTGGTTAAGTTTCAATCTGAACTTGAGAAAATGCTAATTCATGTAGACAGCTGATAATGCTTTGGATTGTTCTCTTATGAGTCTGTGTAGTGCTGAATGAAGTTTTGGGGGTTTTAGCAGGGTTTCAGTGATACTGTCATTTAGATAGGACAATGTTCATATACGCATAGGTGTGTGCATGTGTATATATGTATATGTGTGTGTGTGTGTGTGTGTGTGTGTGTGTGTGTGTGTGTGTGTGTGTGTGTGTGTGTGTGTGTGTGTGTGTATATATATATATATATATATATATATATATATATATATATATATATATATGTTTGTGTGTGTATATAAGTAACTCCCATTCAAAATTATTTATTTATGGGTTACATGGGGGATCTGATTCTATAATTCTAGCAAACAAGGCATTTCATGTATCACAAAAAAGCAGATAACACATATTTATTCGTTAACATCTTTTCTATTGTTTGTTTTTTTCCCATGGACTTCAATGAAATATTTAAATGACTCAATTTTATTTAAAAAAAAATAAGATAATTTATGTAGTTTTTAATGAATAGTCATGTGAACGGTGTTCAGTAACTGCTGAAATAAATTTTAATATTTTTTTAATTGACAGTTTGTTTATTTATTTGATGCGCTTTAGTAGTTTACTGAGTTTTATTCTGGGATTTGTTAGTTTTATAATTTAGTTAATTTCTACGTACTTTAGATACTTGGAGTCAGGTCTGTACTAGCTGATAATGTTTTCTGATTGTTTGCATTTGGGATTTTCTTTACATTTTTATTCTTTTTATAAAGAAATTCCTAGAGGACCGATTTATCTAGGCAGTGTTGTGCATATGGGTTTTATATGTGAAGTGTTTTTCAGATGTTCTGTGTGTTTCACTGTTGCAGTCATTACATTTGGGTAATATGCTGGCAGGTTGCCCTCAGTCGGCCTGATTAACAAAGTCTTGGGTCCTGCGTCGGTTGCTGTCCCTTCTTCTTCCATGGTGTCAGGTCGGTCATCAAGGGTATAAAACATGCAGCCGACGCCATTTTCATCAGTCTTTCTTGCCGCGCTGTGCCAGAAGCAGAAGCAGTTTGCAAGTGCCGGTCGGCCGACTCCTGAAATTTTCGTTTTCGAGTTTCAGAATCAAAGTCTTCAAACTAAAGCTAAGTACCCCATTGGGAAAACTTTTTCTTGCTCCTTACCGATGTCAGTAAAAGTTAATAATTGTATTGCTTGTGGGAAGCAAATACCTCATAAGGATTTTCATTTGTACTGTATTCCTTGCCTAGGCCCTGACCACAACGTGCCTTGCTGTCGGTTTTGTGCTAAATTTAATCAATGCACCATTAAGCGTCGGTATATTTTTGCATCAAAATATTTTGGCTCAAGATTTAACTATCCAGAAATGTCATCGTTTAGCAATACCACTACCGGAATACCTAAAAAACACAAAGAAAAAGACAGAGACAGACCGTTGAGGTCCAAAACCAACGACAAAGCTTCTCCTAACAGTGACTTTGCAAAGAACTGGACATTCCTCCAAAATTGATGAAAAGACATGACAAAAACAGGCCAGGGAGGTTGCCAAGAGACCTACAGCAACACTGAAGCAGCTGCAGTACTGGTTGTGTACTACATGTGACAACAATCTCCCGTATTCTCCATATGTTTGGGCTAAGGGGTAGGGTTGCAAGACGGAAGCCTTTTCTTACACAGAAAAACATCCAGGCCCAGCTAAAATTTGCAAAACAATACATCAAGTTTCCCAAAAGCATGTGGTAAAATGTGTTATGGTCTGATGAGACCAAGGCTGAACCTTTTGGCCACAATTCCAAAAGGTATGTTTTTCGCAAAAACAGCACTTTACATCACCAAAAGAACACCATCCCCATGGTGAAGCATGGTGGTTGCAGTATCATGCTTTGGGGTGGAGGGAATTATGAACAGTTGCAGTACCAGTCACTTTTGGTGCAAAACCTTCAGGCATCTGCTAGAAAGTTGAAGATGAAGTGGAATTTCACCTTTCAACATGACAATGACCCCAAGCATACATCCAAATCAGTAAAAGAATGGCTTCACCAGTAGAAAATTAAAGTTTTGGAATGGCCCAGCTAGAGCCCAGAACTAAATCCAATAGGAAATCTTTGGGGTGTCCTGAAGAGGGCTGTGCACAAGATATGCCCTCACAATCTGACAGATCTGGAGCTCTTTTGCAAAGAGTGGGCAAATATTGCCAAGTCAAGATGTGCCATGCTGATAGACTCCTATCCAAGAAGATTGAATGCTGTAATTAAACCAAAAGGTGTTTCAACAAAGTATTAGTTTAACGGTGCATGCACTTATGCAGCCAGCTTATTGTAGGTTTTTTTATTTTTTATATTTTTTCCCCAAACAGATTTGTTTGTTTTTCAATTGAGTTGTACAGGTTAACAGTCACATTAAAGTTGGGAAAAGTTTTGAAATGATTTATTGTGGTCTCATTTTTTTATATCACAAAACCTGGCATTTTAACAGGGGTGTGTAAACTTTTTATATCCACTGCATGTTTAAATTCTATACATGGAAACAAAGAAGAAATAGCAGGTGTGCATCGACACACACAGGGATGGAAATTAAACAACAGCAGGTGTGTGCATCGACGCATAAGTGGATGGAAACAAGGAAGCGACAGCAGTTGTGTATGTCAGAGTATGTAGAGATGTAATTCTGCATTGCATGCACTGACATTGTGGGCATTCTTAAAGAAGAATACTCTTAAAGAAGACATGTAATTTATTTTTTTTAATTCAAAAGTAAATTTTGTGGCAACTCTGCTGGCCAGCAGGCCCCAGGTGACTGCCTTGGTTGTCTAGTGTTGGATCCAGCTGTCGTGCACCACTGCATATTTGGAAAATTAGCTTTTCAAAGACGCACATTTGTCAGAGTTGTAGTAAACATTCATAGGTATTTCAGTCAATGTAGTAACAAGATTTGTGTATTTTATTAAAAAATGAATAATGCGTTGCTAAGTTTATGGTGATGACTTACAATTTATTGTCATGTTAACGTCTTGTGAGCTCTACTCACCCCCATGACCAGTATACCATGTATGGTCTCACTGTAATGCACCAGTTTTGTCTTGGAGTTCTTGCTTTGCAGGTGCAATGACCAAACTGATTCAGTTATGTATTCAGGCTGTAGAGCATTCTATGAGACCATCAGGAGGGTCATAATTAATGCCAATTTTTTATTTGGTTTGTGCAGTTGGCATTGGGAAAGCTAGTGACATCACATGTATGTGTAAAACATCACATTTTATTTTATACATTAGGGTGACTTCACTGGTTAAGTTTCAATCTGAACTTGAGAAAATGCCAATTCATGTAGACAGCTGATAATGCTTTGGATTGTTCTCTTATGAGTCTGTGTAGTGCTGAATGAAGTTTTGGGGGTTTTAGCAGGGTTTCAGTGGTACTGTCATTTAGATAGGACAATGTTCATATACGCATAGGTGTGTGCATGTGTATATATGTATATGTGTGTGTGTGTGTGTGTGTGTGTGTGTGTGTGTGTGTGTGTGTGTGTGAATATATATATATATATATATATATATATATATATATATATATATATATATATATATATGTTTGTGTGTGTATATAAGTAACTCCCATTCAAAATTATTTATTTATGGGTTACATGGGGGATCTGATTCTATAATTCTAGCAAACAAGGCATTTCATGTATCACAAAAAAGCAGATAACACATATTTATTCGTTAACTTCTTTTCTATTGTTTGTTTTTTTCCCATGGACTTCAATGAAATATTTAAATGACTCAATTTTATTTAAAAAAAAAATAAGATAATTTATGTAGTTTTTAATGAATAGTCATGTGAACGGTGTTCAGTAACTGCTGAAATAAATTTTAATATTTTTTTAATTGACAGTTTGTTTATTTATTTGATGCGCTTTAGTAGTTTACTGAGTTTTATTCTGGGATTTGTTAGTTTTATAATTTAGTTAATTTCTACATACTTTAGATACTTGGAGTCAGGTCTGTACTAGCTGATAATGTTTTCTGATTGTTTGCATTTGGGATTTTCTTTACATTTTTATTCTTTTTATAAAGAAATTCCTAGAGGACCGATTTATCTAGGCAGTGTTGTGCATATGGGTTTTATATGTGAAGTGTTTTTCAGATGTTCTGTGTGTTTCACTGTTGCAGTCATTACATTTGGGTAATATGCTGGCAGGTTGCCCTCAGTCGGCCTGATTAACAAAGTCTTGGGTCCTGCGTCGGTTGCTGTCCCTTCTTCTTCCATGGTGTCAGGTCGGTCATCAGGGGTATAAAACATGCAGCCGACGCCATTTTCATCAGTCTTTCTTGCAGCGCTGTGCCCGAAGCAGAAGCAGAAGCAGTTTGCAAGTGCCGGTCGGCAGACTCCTGAAATTTTCATTTTCGAGTTTCAGAATCAAAGTCTTCAAACTAAAGTTAAGTACCCCATTGGGAAAACTTTTTCTTGCTCCTTACCGATGTCAGTAAAAGTTAATAATTGTATTGCTTGTGGGAAGCAAATACCTCATAAGGATTTTCATTTGTACTGTATTCCTTGCCTAGGCCCTGACCACAACGTGCCTTGCTGTCGGTTTTGTGCTAAATTTAATCAACGTACCATTAAGCGTCGGTATATTTTTGCATCAAAATATTTTGGCTCAAGATTTAACTATCCAGAAATGTCATCGTTTAGCAATACGACTACCGGAATACCTAAAAAACGCAAAGAAAAAGACAGAGACAGACCGTTGAGGTCCAAAACCAACGACGAAGCTTCTCCTAAGCCAGTCACCGGTTCACCGGTACTCATTGAGGCACTTTCGCAGTCCCTGATACTTGCTAATTTTGATTCGCAGGCCTCTACTGAGACCCATTTGGAGTCCGGTATGCCGCGAGACACTTGAACCCGTGGCTGTGTCTACCTTGGATGGGTCCGGAGCCGCTGAGCAGGCACCGGCTTCTGAGGGGATTTTCAGGCCTAAAGATTTGTATATTAAACCTATGCCATCTTCAAAACTAAGGCCGAAATCAACTGCTATGTCTAAAAAAACGACATTTGGGCCACGTGCACAGGCCCCTATGTCTAAAAAACAAGTGATCAAAATGGCTGAGGATTTAATTACCTTGATCAGGGGTACCCATCCCCCTCCTGCTAATAGGCCTAGGCAAGGCACTGGCTATGAATCATCAGATCCGGTTTCCATTTCTTCTGATTCCTCTTCTGATCAGGAATTATCTATTCCACCTTTTGAGGACTCTGATGCAGAAGATTCCATCCCTTCTGCTTCTCCTCCTGAGGATTTTTCTTTTGGAGAAACTTTGCATACCCTAAGGGAACACTTTCACTGGGAGAGTCAGGATTTCTCAGAATCTAAAAAGAGGCTTGGGGATTTCCTTCTTCTTCCTCAGCATAGGCCTTTGGCTATACCTCCTGTTCTAGACATTGTTGATGATGTTTTCTCAGAATCCAGCATGGCTCCTGATTCCCTGCCTCTGGCTCCTAGTAAGCCAGACAGATATTACAGGGTTCCTGACTCCCACAAATTCCTCTTTAAAAACCCTACTGCTGACCCTGAAACCATTTCTCAGGGTCCCAAGGGTGTTAAGGCTTCTACTGCTAAAAATCCTACCCCTTCTGATAGACACTCCAGGGCACTGGATAGATGGGGTAAGAAGGTTTACACGTCTGCAACCTTGGCAATCAAGGCTTTAAATTGTCAATTTCATATGCTTAAATATCAGCAGCATGTCATGGGCTTACTTAAACAGAAAATTATGTTGATTTCTGACTGTGTGGAAAATAGAGTTGCAGGATTTATTGCATTCAGCTGAACAAGTTGGAAAGCATACTTTGCAATGTGGTTTTGATTCCTTGGAGGCCTCTTGCAGGGCCGCTGTAACTGGATCTGTGATAAGAAGGCATGCTTGGCTAAAGGAGCAAAATCTGCCTGATCATGTTAAATCAAAATTGTTGGATGCTCCTTTACAATAGGACAGTCTGTTTGGTAATAAGGCAGAAGAAGTTTTGAAAAAGATGGAAGATAAAGCTAAATCTACGCAAACTGTAAAAGATTTCCTACAAGTGCAGCCACCCAGGTTCAGTAGGCACTGGCCTACTAAGAACTGGTCCTTTCCAGTACCCACCATAGCCGCTCAGGTCAAACCCAGACATTCCAAAGGCTCCAGGTTTCAGTCACAAGGAACTTATAGAACAAAGCAATGGGGTGCCTCCACCTCCAAATCTGGAAGTAACAAGGCACCTTCCTACGGTAAACAGTCTCAATGACTTTCCACTGCAATCACCAAGCACTTATCTTTTGGCCGCCCCTTTGGGGGGAAAACTGGCACTTCATGCAGGAAACTGGCAACTAATTACCCAGGACAAGTGGGTTTTAAATATAGTACCCTAGGGATACAGATTTCATTTCCACATGTTGCCAATCCCAAACGGATGGCTAAATCAGTGGGCAGAGGCCCAGAAACAAGTTATGTCCCTCATGAATATGGAGGCTATTCAACCAGTACCAGAAAAGGAAAAGGGACAAGGTTTTTATTCAAGGCTTTTCCTGGTACCCAGAAAAGACAAATCATGGCATCCAATTCTGGACTTATCCATTCTAAATACATTTCTGGACATTCCAAAATTCAAAATGCTGACTCTACAACAGTTACTGCCTATGCTAGGCAAGGATGCCTGGTTGGTAACTCTAGACTTAAAAGAGGCTTACCTGCATATCCAGTCAGGGAAACTTGCAGAAGATACCTCAACTTCAAAGCAGGCTATTTGCATTACCAGTTCTCTGCACTGCCCTTTGGCTTATCTACTGCAACCAGGGTCTTCACAAAGTGCCTGGCACCAGTAATTGCATTTTGCAGACAAAGAAACATTCATATTTATCCTTACCTGGACTATTGTCTAACTCAGGCAGAAAACAAGGACACTCTTCTAAAACATTTGGCATTTGTAAAAAGACTTCTAACTTGTCTAGGGTACACCATAAACGAAAATAAATGACAACTGCCACCCTCTCAAATAAATACATTCCTGGGTGCAAGCTTGAATACAACTGCCCAGATGACCTACCTTATGCCAGGAAAACAAATTCAATTGATGACTTACTTCAAACAGGTGGCCACAAAAACCTAGCTATCTGCAAGACAAATTCTGCAGGCATTGGAGTTTATGGCCTCCTGCATCCTAATAATTCCATATGCAAGACTGCATATGAGGAAACTTCACTGGTACCTAAAAAGCTTATGAAGTCTACATTGTCACAGCCTGGAAACAATGATTCCTATCATTCCTTGCCTGGAGCTAGAGATCCTATGGTGGGCAGAAGCCTGTTACCAAAACAAGGGGCTGTCATTCACTCCACCCCCTGCCACCCAAACCCTGACTACAGATGCATCAGATTATGCTTGGGGGGCGCATCTGGCAGGGAGATGCATTCATGGCCAATGGACCCCTAATTAAATGCACCTACATATCAACCAGAAAGAAATGATAGCTGTACAGAATGCTCTGACAGCCTTCAAAGACTATCTTCATCCAGGACAACTACTGATAAAGAGAGACAGCACCACAGTCATCTGGTACATAAACAAGCAGGGGTGTACCCATTCCTACCCCCTTTGCAGACTAGCCATGGCATTGTGGAACACGGCCTTGACCTACCAAATAGATCTACAAGCTCAATTCCTGCCAGGAAAGCAAAATACTCTGGCAGACGCACTAAGCAGAAATCTTATGGACCCACATGAATGGAAACTGGATCCACAAATCTTCAGCATGTTGACACACAAATGGGGGAGCCCAGACATAGATCCTTTTGCCTCACCCCAGAATTATCAGTTGGACAAATTCTGCACAAGAATGCATCACAGAAAAGCTTGGAAAGTGGATGTTCTGTCCTTCAGCTGGAAAAACCTATCAGTCTATGCCTTTCCTCCTCTGCTCTCCAAGGTCTTACTAAAAGTCAGACAGGAAAAAACAAAATTGTTACTGATTGCTCCAGACTGGCCTCGCCAACACTGGTACCCGCTCCTACGCAATATGTCACACCTTCCTCCGTGGTACCTACCTCTGACACCTTACCTACTGTCTCAGCAGAACTATCAAATTCTGCACACACAGCTCCAAACTCTGAATCTAGCAGCATGGCTAATCAACTAATTTCGCCAGTTACATCTCTCAGCAAACCTGTGATGGATGTCATTTTGGAGGCCAGAAGGCCTAGTACTAGAAAATCTTATGCGGACAAATGGAAAAGATTCTGTGCCTGGAACCAAACACAAGGAATAAGCACAGCAATGCCCAATATTCCTCAGATTCTGCAATATTTAACTGAGATGCTTCACAAGGGCCTATCTTTTTCTTCTATAAAAATCCACGCCTCTTGCATTTCAGCTCATTACAACACAGAGCCCTCCCCTCTTTTCTCATCCTCTGCTAAAGCAGTACCTCAGAGGAGCCAAAAATTTAAGACCTCACAGGAGAGCACCAGCTCCTGCATGGGACCTCAATTTTGTTTTGGAAAAGCTCACTCTGCCTCCTTTTGAACCAGCTGTGACTGCAGATTTAAAATGTCTCTCCTGGAAAACAGCTTTTCTTTTAGCAGTTACTTCATCTATACGGATTTCAGAATTACAGGCTCTTATGGCAGTGGAGCCTTTCATTATTTTTCATCCGGACAGGGTGGCTCTCAGGACCAATCCATCATTCATGCCTAAGGTGGTATCCAGTGTGGCTCGAAATCAGACCATTCATCTGCCAACCTTCTTTCCCAATCCACAGAACAAGGGTGAGTGGCATTGGATGTGCACAGACAACTTAGATTCTACTTAAACAGGACAAAACCTCTAAGAAAAACTACTGGTGGCTTTTGCTACAGGGGCAGAGGGAAAACCTATTTCAAAGCAGACCATTTTGAAATGGATAAGCCATTGTATTCGTTTCTGCTATGTGCACCATGGTAAACCTAGTCCCAAGGGGATCAGATCTCATTCCACCAGGGCTGCATCTACTTCTGCAGCCTTTCTCAGAGGGGTTCCTACCAGAGACATTCTAGAAGCTGCTACCTGGAGCTCAGTTCATACATTCACCAAACATTACCATTTACCTCTCTTCTGTAAATCCAGAGCTGGTGTTGCCACTGCTGTCCTGCAGGGCCTTATAGCTGCTCCTAATTCTTTATCAAGCCATCCTCCCAACCATAGCTTTGGGAATCTACCCAAATGTAATGACTGCAACAGTGAAAGACAAAGAACATAGTACAGATGTTCATCTTGTTACACTGCTGCAGTCATTACACTTGGGTTATCCTGCCATCAGGCGGTCCCGCAGTCGGCCAGAGTTCCAAAGTCTTGGTCCGGCATCGGTTGCTGTCGCCTCCTCCCTAACGTCAGTGTGACAGGGGTATATAAGATGCAGCCAACGCCATTTTCTTCAGTCTTTCTTGCCGTGGGGTGCCCGAAGCAAAAGCAATTCGCAAGTGCCGGTCGGCCATCTCCTGAGATTTTCATTCCGAATCCAGAACCGAAGTCTTCTACAAAGCTAAGTACCCTGTTGGGGAAACTTTTTCTTGCCTCAGACCGATGTCAGTAAAAGTTAATAACTGTATTTCTTGTGAGAAGCAAATACCTCATAAGGATTTCCATTCCTATTGTATCCCATGCCTAGGCCCTGACCACGATGTTACTGGTTGTCAGTTTTGTGCTAGGTTTAACAAGTGCACTATTAAACGTCGGTTTGATTTTGCCCGACATTATTTTGGTAGAAAATTCAATTATACCATGCTGTCTGAACTTCCGACGACCGGAATACACAAAAAGTTCAAAGACAAGGACGACCAGTCCCCGGTTCTCCGGTTTTCAGCGAGGCACCTTTGCAGCCCCTGATGACCGCTTTTGTAGAACCACAAGCCACCTCTGACTCCCACGTGGAGATGGCTGGGCCTTCGGATGCAAAAGCTCTTCAGCCTACCTAGACTAACCTTTCAGAGGGATCCGGAGTAGCTGAGCAACCCACAGCTACAGAGAGTGTCTTTAGACCTACTCAGTTAAGCATTAAACCCTCAGCTATGTCTAAGCCTCCTTTAAAGTCAAAGAAACAAATTCAGCATTCTCCAGGACAGGCCTCCATGCCTAAGAAACAAATGCTCAAAATGGCCGAAGACCTAATTACTCTGATCAGGGGGTCCCATCCCCCTCCTGATAAAAGGCCTAGACAGGATGCAGACTATGACTCATCCGACCAGGTGTTCATCTCTTCTGATTCATCCTCAGACTTAGGATACTCTGTACCCCATTATGAGGATTCTGATGCTGAGGAATCAATTCCATCAGCCTCACTGCCTGAGGACTACTCCTTTGGGGAAACCCTACATACCATGAGGGAGCATTTCCACTGGGAAGGCCAGGATTACTCAGAATCCAAGAAAAGGCTCAGAGACTTCCTTTTATTATCTCAACACAGACCCCTTGCTATTCCGCCAGTGTTCGATATTGTCGATGATGTGTATACTGAATCCAGCTTAAATCCTGATTCCTTACCTCCAGCCCCTGTTAAGCCTGACAGTTACTACAGAGTCCCTGACTCACATAAATTTCTGTATAAAAGCCCTGTCGCTGACCCTGAAACTATTTCTCAGGGACCCAAAGGAGTTAAGGCCTCATCAGCCAAGAATCCAGTTCCCTCTGACAGAGATTCCAGAGCATTAGACAGATGGGGAAAGAAAGTATATGTCTGCAACTTTAGCAATGAGAGCCTTAAATTGCCAGTTTCACATGCTAAAATATCAGCAATTTTTACTGTCTCGGTTAAAACAAAAAATGCTTCCAGAATCAGATCCTCCTAATTTTAAAGAATTTATTGCATGCAGCTGAACAAGTGGGAAAGCATACTTTGCAATGTGGTTTTGATTCTCTAGAGACCTCCTGCAGACCTCCTGCAGAGCAGCAGTTACAGGCTGTGTTATTAGAAGACATGCTTGGTTAAAAAAACATACGTTACCAGATCATGTTAAAGCAAAATTATTGGATGCACCTTTGCAGCAGGATGTGTTATTTGGAGTTAAGGCAGAAGAGGTATTAAAGAAAATGGAGGACAAGGCAAAATCTATGCAAATGGTGAAGGATTTCTTACAGGTTCAGCCTCCTAGATTTAGCAGAAACTGGCCAACTAAGAATTGGTCCTTTCCAATCACAGACAGACCTCAAAGGGGAAGATACAGACATCCAAGAGGTAGAGGTCAAACACAAGGTCCTTACAGGCCTCGACAATGGGTTGCATCAGGCCAGAAAGAAGGGGAAGACAGGCCACAACCATATAAAAAGCAGCTCCAATGACTTCCCACTACAGCTGCCAAACAAATCCGTCTTGGCAGACCCCTTGGGAGGAAAACTGGCACTCTTCTACCACAACTGGCAAATGATCACCAAAGACAAATGGGTTCTCAACATTGTATTTCAAGGTTACAGGTTCCACTTTCATACTCTGCCAAGGTTAAAAGGAATGCCAAATCTGGCACCAAATCAATGGGCAGAGGCTCAAAAACAAATTGCAGCACTCATGGATATGAGAACTATTCAAAAGGTACCATCACAGGAACAAGGACAAGGATTTTACTCAAGACTCTTTCTGGTACCCAGAAAGGACAAAGCCTGGAGGCCCATTCTGGATCTTTCATCTCTAAACACTTACCTGCATGTTCTGAAATTCAAAATGTTAACATTACAGCAGCTTCTTCCCATGCTGGGCAAGAAAGCTTGGCTCGTGACTTTGGACCTCAAAGAGGCATACCTGAATGTCCCTATTAGACAAAACTGCAGAGGATACCTCAGATTCATAGCTGGTTCAATGCACTACCAATTCTCTGCACTGCCCTTTGGCTTATCTACTGCACCCATGGTCTTCACAAAGTGCCTGGCACCAGTAATTGCATTTTGCAGACAGAAAGGAATTCAAATTTATTTGTACCTGGACGACTGCCTGATTCAAGCAGAGAGCAAGGACACTCTTCTAAAGCATCTGGCGTTTGTAAAAAAGTTATTAAGTTGCCTGGGGTACACAGTAAATGAAAAGAAATCAAAACTAGTGCCCTTACAAGAGATTATATTCCTGGGTGCCAGCTTGAACACAACGGCCCAGATGGCTTATCTCACGCCAGACAAACAAGGACAACTGACTTGATACTTTCAATTGATGGCAACAAAGACCAAGCTCCCTGCAAGAAAAATTCTGCAGGCCTTGGGTTACATGGCATCCTGCATACTACTAATTCCATATGCCAGACTGCATATGAGGAAACTACAATGGTACCTAAAGAATGTATGGTCTCAACACTGTCAACGTTTGGAAACAGTTATACCACTGATCCCTTGCCTTCAACAGGAGTTTCAATGGTGGGCTCAAGCTTGTCACCTCAACAAGGGACAGCCTTTTACACAACCCACAGCCAGGCAAACACTGGCAACAGATGCTTCGGATTACGCCTGGGGAGCACACATGGCAGGCAAATGTATTCAGGGCACGTGGACCGCAGAACAAAGGCATCTTCACATCAATCAAAAAGAGATATTAGCTGTACAAAATGCGATTATAGCTTTCAAGGACCTGCTGCATCCAGGACAACTACTCCTAAAGACAGACAACACCACAGTTATGTGGTACATAAACAAGCAAAGGGGTACTCACTCCTACCCCCTATGCAGACAAACTATGACCTTATGGAACACAGCTATAAACCTTCAAGTTCATCTGCAAGCACAGTTCCTGCCAGGAGAGAAAAACACACTGGCAGACGACTTAAGCAGAAACATCATGGATCCCCACGAATGGGAGTTGCATCCATTAATGTTCAGAATGATAACACAGAAATGCTGGAGCCCGGACATAGATCTGTTTGCATCCCCAATAAACTGCCAGCTACAAAAATTCTGCACAAGGAGTTACCATCCACAAGCATGGAAAGTGGATGCCCTCTCATTCAGCTGGAAGAACCTACAAGTATACGCTTTCCCACCACTACCTCTCCTGCCAAAGGTACTCATAAAAGCCAGGCAGGAAGAGCCAAAGATGATCCTGATTGCACCAGACTGGCCACGCCAGCACTGGTACCCAATCTTAAGGAGCTTAGCACAAGAACCACCCTGGATTTTGCCTCAAATCCCACATCTGCTGACTCAGCACAACAAACAAATACTACACAGCCAGCTAAAGACCTTAAACCTAGCTGCATGGAAGATTCCATAGTCAAGCAAGCAATGCCTCTCTCCAAAGCTGTTATAGATGTCATTCTGGAGGCCAGAAGGCCTAGTACCAGGAAAGCCTATTCGGATAAATGGAAGAGATTCTGTGCCTGGAACCAAGTTCACAGCCTTGACCCTCTTGTACCAAACATTCCTCAGATACTACAATACTTAACTGAGATGCTGGACAAAGGACTCTCCTTCTCATCCATCAAGATCCACGCCTCGGCTATCTCTGCTCATTACAACACGATCCACCAATTTTCTCTAATCCTCTGTTAAAACAGTACCTCAGAGGGGCTAAAAACATAAGACCGTCCCGTAGAGCCCCTACTCCAACTTGGGACCTCAACTTTGTTTTGGAGAAGCTAACTTTACCTCCTTTTGAGCCAGCCAACACAGCAGAATTAAAATATATCTCTTAGAAAACTGTTCTTCTCCTGGCAATAACATCAGCACGAATAGTTTCAGAATTACAGGCTCTAATGGCAGTGGAACCTTTCCTCATTTTCCACCAGGACAGGGTGTCTTTACGAACTAACCCTTCTTTTATGCCAAAGGTGGTATCCAGTGTGGCTCTAAACCAAACTATTCACCTGCCAACTTTTTATCCTAAACCACAGAATAAAGGGGAGAGACTACTGCACTCTTTGGACATTCACAGGCAGTTACGCTTCTACTTGGACAAAACCAAAGCTTTCAGAAAATCTGAGCAATTATTGGTAGCATATGCTGCAAGGAGCACAGGGAAAAGCCATTTCAAAACAGACTATTTCAAAATGGACAGGACATTGTATAGGTTTCTGCTACACATACCATGGAAAACCTGTACCTAGCAGCATTAGATCTCACTCCACCAGGGCAACAGCCACTTCAACTGCCTACCTCAGGGAGTACCTACCAAGGATATCTTGGAAGCAGCAACTTGGAGTTCTGTACACACCTTCACCAAGCATTACCATGTGCCTCTATACTTTAAATCCAGAGCTGGATTCGCCACTGCAGTGCTGCAGGGCCTTATAGTCACCCCTAATGCCTTACAGGACCAGGCACCCTTCCTCAGCTTTGGGATTCTACCCAAGTGTAATGACTGCAGCAGTGTAACACGATGAACATAGTACAGTTTTGTACCTACCATAAATGTAGATGTTTGAGTGTAGACACTGCTGCAGTCCAGGTTACCCTCCCTCCTTCCCCTCTTACTGGCTGGTACGTACCTATGTCTTCTACCCTTACTACCTATGGGGACTATTTGCTGGTAGCTGTAAGTTGTTTTTTGCTTTTCTTATGAATGTTTTATTAGCAATTGGAATTGCCTACATATTTAGAGGCACCTGACACCTGGGGCAAGAAAAACTGAAGAAAATGGCGTCGGCTGCATCTTGTATACCCCTGTCGCACTGACGTCAGGGAGGAGGTGACAGCAACCGACGCCGGACCTAGACTTTGGAATTCTGGCCGACTGTGGGACCGCCTGACGGCAGGATAACCCAAGTGTAATGACTGCTGCAGTGTCTACACTTGAACATCTACATTTATGGTAGGTACAAAACTGTACTTTGTGTATACACTTACCATAAATGTAGATGTTCGAGTGTATTCACTGTTGCAGTCCTGGTTACCCACCCTCCAGCCCCCAGTTTTTTCTCTTACTGTAACTCTTCTTTCTTTTAATATGCTAAAAAACCTTTTTGGTGTATTTGCTTTTGATTGGAGGTATATTGTTTGTGTTCTACATTATATATATATATATATATATATATATATATATATATATATATATATATATATATATATATTTTTTTTTTTTTTTTTTTTGCTCCCCATTCGGGGGGCACCTGGCATCTGGGGCAAGAAAAACTAATGAAAATGGCATCGCCTGCATGTTTTATATCCCTGACGATCTGATGTCATGGAAGAAGGGACAGCAACCAACGCAGGACCCAAGACTTTGTTAATCAGGCCGACTGAGGGCAACCTGCCAGCAGATTACCCAAATGTAATGACTGCAACAGTGAATACACTCGAACATCTACATTTATGGTAAGTGTACACAACTGTACTGTTTTTATGTAGCACTTTTGTGTTAAACTAAGTTCAGGCACAGGTGTAGAGGGCTGGTTTTGTTGTGCTACGTATGTGGGGGATACAAGTGTTTCCTTTTTTGTGTACAGTTTGCAAAACAGTGTAATGAATGGAAAATAATTTGATAGTATAGTTTTAAGCTAAACTAATGGTACATTTGGTTTCAGTGGCTGTTTCAGATGGACTACAGATTTTGGGGAGGTATCAGCATCTCTTTTTTGTGGGACAGTCTGTAAAGTTTTACTTTCCTTTTTAGTAGGTAGCATAAACATGGTAGATATGGGGAATTCTACTGTCTTTGATTATATTTCACTGTCTAAACAATTTGCTACACGTCTTCATCTAGGAGTCTGTTCATAGCTTTCAACTTTTCTTGATTCTGCAAAATATCCCTGATTTTGTCTTATGTTTTTTCCTTATCTATTGTAAAGTGTTTTATTCTGTGGTAAATTACTGAGGATTACAGTCTGTCAACAATGCAGACTTTAGAATTTCATACCTGTTATTGTTCAAAAAATATATTTTGATGCAAAACCTTTTATTGTATTAACTGATTAAGTGAATTAGAGTAATATTTAAAAAAAACTGTCCTGATTTTTCGCTTTGTCCCCACCATTATTTTTCCTTTATACAGAAATCTTGAGCAAAGAAGTCGAGTGGCATGGAGCTGCTGTGTGTGTGTGTGTGTGTGTGTGTGTGTGTGTGTGTGTGTGTGTGTGTGTGTGTGTGTGTGTGTGTGTGTGTGTGTGTGTGTGTGTGTGTGTGTGTGTGTGTGTGTGTGTGTGTGTGTGTGTGTGTGTGTGTGTGTGTCTCATGTGTGTGTGTGTGTGTGTGTGTGTGTGTGTGTCTGTGTGTGTGTGTGTGTGTGTGTGTGTGTGTGTGTGTGTGTGTGTGTGTGTGTGTGTGTGTGTGTGTGTGTGTGTGTGTGTGTGTGTGTGTGTATTTATATGTATTTAGAGAGATTGAGAGTGAGTAACATGCACATACATATGCACACAAGTATACAATGAAGTCCGAGGTTTATTTTTCACAGAGTCAAAATAGTAACCCACTTGGCTTGAAAGGAGTACCTGTTTTTTTTTTTTTTTCTTATCAACAGTAATACAGCTCACAGCCCCTCCAAGAATATGCCACCTTTAAAAGTTCAAGACTGTAGGCCCCTCAACCAGGCTTCAGTCGCAGCTCTGTATTCCAGATGATTGCATCCAAATACAACCTACAAGTAAGCACTGATAGGTCACTTGCACTCCAGGCTTCCTAAGCAAGCTTCACCTAACCCTTTCTGATCCTCCTGTTGAACAAACTTCCTGATTCTAGCTCTCCAGTCTACCTTGGAAGTCAGTGTGCTACGGTAATGTGTTGTGAGAATGTTACCATACTCTTTGCTGTAGCACATACTTTAGAAAACATATTCTGAATTTTATTAGAATTGCCAGAGTACATATATTATTGCATACATTTTCATCACGTGCATATAACACTGGCACTGATTTACTTGATGAGAGTGCATCACAAGTGCATTACTAGACCATACTCAGCAATGAAATGGGAGCTCTTGACAAAAGCAGTACATCACTATTGGGAATCCATCCTATATATAGTAATGCAAACATAATTTCATCAAATGTTTGATACAAAGTTGCTTATAGCACAAACACTTAATGCAAAATTAGCAATAAAAGAGAAGCAAATTAGCACAACTGCTATGTATGAACTAAGGTTTAACACAGTGATAACTCTTGCTTTCTGAGTCTTTCTTATAGTTTTTTTTTTTTAACAATTAGCTAACATTAACTTCACCGCAGAACTATGATGACCTTTCTCACATATCACTTTTCCTTCAAACAATTTTAAATAAAAGTACTGCTTGAAAAACGCAGAACAGTTGCATGGTGTGTCCATACCTCACAATACTGGGGCCATATACAGCACTTAAAAGTTGGGATATACAGTAAAAATGCATTTGCAATACACTGAATGGACTTTTAACATTTTCAGTGAAATATTTTACTACAAACTTTGTACACAAAGAAGGTAAGAATATGTTTTAACAAATCCAGTTTGTATACGTAGTAATTAGTGCACGGCAGCTGGTAATATGGATTTTCCTGTTCCTTAGACTGTGTGACGCCTCAGGAACAATATCATACCTTTAAATCTCTTCATGTAAGCAAACTGGACAAAGCCGAAAATGGTGGGGGACAAAGGTCCAAAATCAAGGACAGATTTTAAATGTTGCTCTTATAAACTTAGAAAGTTAGTTGCTATAGCATGTACTTTCTGAAGGATATTTAGCCTAAAACTCAAATGTCTGTCATTATTTATTGATGTAATTCCTCAGTAATTTGCCAGGAAACCACAAGTTTTATGAGGAACAGACCAAAAATATGAGGTAAAGTATGGACATTTTGTAAAAGTCTGGACAGTTGCGAGGTATGTGACAATATCCATTGGGCTTCACTGATGGCTAAGCTGTGGTCATTGTTAAGGTGTGCTTTATTTCTTAACAGAACCTCATAAGAGCCATATTTCAGATTCTGACTTCCTTCTAAGTTCCTTTTATAATTGTATCTTTTGTAGCAAAATATCAGTAAAAATTGTTTTGTGATAGTAGAATGTTCAGTACACGTTTGTATTATTGAGAAAGGATTTTCCTTGGCCCAGATTTGTTTCTGCAGTTCATTTTCTCCCTTTTATTACTGATAAGGGTAGCAACTTGAAAGTCAGACACACAAGTGTGAGCCCCAAAATGGAAAGACAATGTGCAGAGTACAGCTGTGTCAACTTCACAGTGTTGTGTTAGTTGCCAGTATTTTGTATGGATTTAATAATAACAAATGTCTGTCACAGATACTATAAATCCTTTTATGACAAATGCAGGCCACTATGCAATTGTGTTTTGAAATCTGTCAGACACTTGTTGGTTTTGTTGCTGTAACACTCCCAAGTTGTTTTTATCTTCCCTGCCTCCAGAAATTGCAGCTTATTTTAATGGCTCAACAGAATTATTCTTTTAAGCTGTTTTAACCTCTCAATCATCAAACAGGATGGTTTGGCAGTAGTCTTGAATTGTTAAAAAGATTCTTCTGAAACCTCCAAATCCTTGTCCTCACTCTAAAGTGCATTAGTCCATTTTATAAAGTTGCAAGACTGCCCTCCCTAGCACTTTCATTTGTACTAAATGGCATCCTATGAATTTATTGTAATGGATGACAGCTCAGAATGTATGCACTTTAACCCATTGCTGCATTTGTGTGCATTGTGGTTCTTGTACTACCTACACACCTTATAGTTCACAGGACTGTGTAGTTGTGTGTGGTGGTAGCTTGTTAGGGGGAGATGCGATACACTGCTTATGAAAGCTGCCTTGAAAAGATGGCAGACTGGCATTCTGTTCTCTTCTTGTTCTTTTGTGTTTCACTCTAAAGGCCTCACTGCAGCAAACAATGGGCCCCTTTTATTCTGACCATTTCAGTGAAACAGTATTCCTTGGCTCTAAACAAGTAGGAAAATACTGTTTCTAACTGTCCTATTTAAACAGAATGGCACTGTCTGCGTTACGCACTGTTTGTTGACATGTGAAGCATAGAAATGAGGACTGGACAAGCAGAGCTTAAGAACCACACCATTAACATGAGTACCCATTTATTCTTCATGCTCTGGGCTGCATATAGCATTTCTGTGAAGAGCTATATGAGGAAAAGCATGTGAAGCTAGTATGTCTCATTTCCAGACCCAGCTGAGATAGAGGAAAAAGAAAGTATGACATTATAGTGTAAAAATAAAACTTAAGCAGAAATGCACAGAACAGAGCAGAAGTGCAGCTTGTTTTTTGTATTGTACATTTGTCTTTCATTCGTTCTTATATTATGCTTCAGTTTTCAATTTGTCTGATGAAACATTGCAACAACAGACTTATCTCTGGCCTGTGTATTACTAGAAAAGTCACCTCATCTGCTAATCAAGTCCGAGTCAGCTGGACTGTAGTCATGGCTTTATCCCTCACACTACTGGAGTGGCTTATTTGAGCAAACTCTGCAGTGTATTGGTGATGCAGGTAGAAGCCAAGCCAGAGTTCCTTATTTCTTCCTGTAGTTTGGAGTAGTTTGTATGATTCAAAGCAGAAAGCTATACTGTGGGAGTAGAAGCTCTGGAGGGATTTAAATCCAGAGAGTCTTGAGAGAACAGGCCTCCTGAGAAGTGTGGCAGCTACCGCATGGCATTGCAGACTATGAAGGCATATTAGAAACATGGATTAAAATGCAGCCTGTCTATTGCTGAGATAATTCTTTCTGTCCTCAGCCTCTCTACAGTTACTTGTGAAACAATAGATCTTTGGTGTCATGTCAACCTTAGTCTTTGGTTTCACACTGAAATGTGTGTTGTTGTGTCTTTCGGCTTTTCCCGGTTAGGGGTCGCCACAGCGGAACTCCGGTCCGCTAATGATTGGCAGTAGATTTTTATGTGCCGAGTTGCCAGCTCTGACGCACAACCTTCCACGAAGGTACACCCATTCACGTATGTCTCCACACAGAAGACGCTCTAGCTGAGAATTGAACAGGACACCGTCTTACTGTGAGGCGAGAACGCTACCACAGCACCACCACCGCAGCTAAACTATGAAAATGTTTAAAGTGATGCTGTTCTATATTTTGTTGCTGTTCTGCTTTATCTAAATTTGACTGTGTTTATGGTGGAGTTGCTGAGCAAAGATGACAATGTAGCAAGCTGGGAGTAAGTCTAAGTCAGATCAGGGCTTTCTTACTGTAACACATACTCATATATTATGGAATTGTAAACATTTTTTTTCTCTCTGTACTTTCAAAGTCCTTTATATGTTCATAGGTAGTTACTAGGCATGCAGTCCTGGAGATGAATCAGGAGCCTAGACCAAATTCCCGTCTACAGAAGACGCTCTAGCTGAGAATCGAACAGGACAACGTCTTACTGTGAGGCGAGAACGCTACCGCAGCACCACCACCGCAGCTAAACTATGAAAATGTTTAAAGTGATGCTGTTCTATATTTTGTTGCTGTTCTGCTTGATCTAAATTTGACTGTGTTTATGGTGGAGTTGCTGAGCAAAGATGACAATGTAGCAAGATGGGAGTAAGTCTGTCAGATCAGGGCTTTCTTACTGTAACACATACTCATATATTATGGAACTGTAAAAATTTTTTTTCTCTCTGTACTTTCAAAGTCCTTTACATGTTCATAGGTAGTTACTAGGCATGCAGTCCTGGAGATGAATCAGGAGCCTAGACCAAATTCCCATCTGCCCTAAAGTGCTGCCAGGTTAAGTTACATGCTCAAGGTAACACAGGAGGGAAATGAAAGCCGATGGAATCAAACCCTGTTCCACAGGAACTAGCTCTTTAACAGCTCACACCATGATCTTTTGTCCAAGCTTATAGACGCATCGAAATGGGCATCTTTTTTAGGAGTTCTTAGATAGTTAAAAAAAGAAGAAATAAATATTTTTTTCTGTGTAGCATTTAAATGAGTCTTACAATCTTTTCGTTTTGCAGTAAGTTGAGGTGCACCCTAGCAGGACATTACATTTGACATGAATTTGAAAATCATTGGATACTTTAGTTGATATTTGTGTTTCTGCACTAAAGCGGTCACATCTTCTCAATGTGCATCCCTTCCATTATTTGAACTTCTACAATATAATGCAAGAGGTTCAGTCACCACCGCAACAGCAGTTAGAGAGGACATTTGATGTGAAACAGCAATGCATATATTTGGTTTTACTGTGGTCTGTTGCCTTTGCCTGAAAAAAACAAGGTAATGGTACTGCACTCTGGACAGAGACGCCGAATAGGATATTTTTCCCATAACATTAAATAATACACGTGATGCCATGGGAGATTTAGTAAAGCATTCTTGGATTTATTTACCTACCTTTTCAGCTGAGTGACTGGCATGAAAGCAGCAAAACCAGCCCAACAGTACAATAGAAGTACTTAAAAACACATTTCAGGCAGTAGCTCATAGTGTATAATTTGGCTAATGAATTACATATACATAGTCATGTTTTGGGATGAAATTTTTTTTTTAATTTATGGCTGTTGTAGCACTTTTATATGAGGGCTTACAAATTTATATGTATATTTTAGGTAGGAAAGAATTCTGGAGCTTATAGATCTGATGCGATCATTGATGGAAATGTCAGTTCAGGTGTATTCCTAGGTAACTGAAGGTATTGATAGGAAGAATTTTATGGTCCGATGGGTCAGTTCATAATTTTTTTTATCCAGTTAATGTGTTTATGTTTTGGGAGTGGGGACATTTTCTGCCTTGTGCATCATCTTATGGCTCCCTACCCAGTGCTCCATTTCCATTGTCCAGTCTATCAAATACCTCCCACCCCTGCACTCATCCAGTAGGGGTGGGGCCAATGCAGAACCTAAGGTCATACCGGAGGGGGGGGGGAGGTAGTAAAAGTCAACATCTGCTGGAAGACATTTTTATGACCTAGTCTTTGCTCCCATCTCCCTTGCAGTTCCTGTGGTAAAGACAGGGGCAGGTATGCAGTGGAGACATGCAACCTTTTACCCTACCTCCATGACATCTTAGCCATGTGTGTACCCTTTTACCCCTTTGGACATGCCCCCTGATAGTGATGTCCCCATACTCCACCAGAGATTATCACTGGAAACGCCCACAGTACCACCCTCCCCCAGGGATGGCAACACCCTTCTTCCCTGCTGCTTCATCAGTCACATGAGACGTTAATCAAACCCAGGTTGACTGGGCCATAGTCGGGCTTTCTGATTCGGTATTATTAACCATGGATATAAGTTCAAAAAATTCTTAGCACTGAATGCATGACAGCCCTTTCAGTGTGGAACAATGGGAACATGGACTTTTTTAGACTCAAAATGAGGAACACATCTCGTAATGAGCTACAGTTGAAAGATATGGTTGGTTTAAATTTTGATTTCAATTTTCTAGTAATTGCTTTTTTTGGTAGCCAATAGCACTGAATTTAGTAAGGACTTGCTATGCTGAGGCAGTTCAGATCTTGCTTCCCATCTCAAAAGAATAATTTCCCAAGTTAACCATTACTGACTGCTCTGCAATTTTTGACGTTACCCAACTTTAGTGTTAAATCTGCTTATGGTGTAAAAATACCATACAAAAACTTCCATGCAAAGTCATAATTCTTCAGGACTTTGTTGCATAAATCGGAGTCATACAAATGTTTTTGCATTGTTCCTTTGTAAATTTATTTTCTGTTATCTTTTTTTAACCTCCTCTGATTGATTGTAGTAGTTATTGTGCAATATTTTATATACCCTACGAATTATTCCCTTTTTAACATTAGTTCTCTTCTAGATTCAACAAAAACTCCATTGAAGCTGGTCTTCTACATAACATGCACCATCCCTTTCTCTTTGCCTGTGCTGTGTTATCAGTCTCTAGTAGGGAAGTCAGTCACTAACCTGCGGTTCAGAATTCTGTTTAGTTTCAACTTACTCTATTACAGTTCCCTCCCCAGTTATTTGCTCCCAGACTCATACCTCTCAACTGTCCAGATTTTCAGAGAATGTCCATATTTTTGCCTCATATTTTTGATCTGTTCCTTTTAAAATTTGTGGTTTTCCGGATTTTTGGGGAAATCAGCAAGGATTGAGTTCCCTAAACAATGACAGGCATTTGTGTTTCAGACTTCATGTCCCTCAGAAAAACGCATGGTAACACAAGGCTAAGTTTATAAGAGCAATATTTAAAATTTGTTCCTATTTTTGAGGATATGTCCCCCATTATTTTTTCTTTGTCCAGATTTTTTATGCTAAGAAGTTGAGAGCTATGCATGAGTACCTTGTTTCCTTTGTAAATTTCCTCTTCTAAATTCCAGACCATTCTTACCTGTTTACTGACCCCCTACTTACTGTCATCCCTACTGATAAAGTCTACTTTCTCCATTCACGTTAGGTTAGTTCAAGTAATAGCTTAGAATACTTTTGCTACTTTAAGAATATAATGTTCTGTATGATTGTTTTTATTCGCCTTAAGGACCCGCATCCAAAATCGTAGTCTTTTCTTATTTTATAGCTCCCCGCTCCACTGTTTCATCATCATCACATTCCACTTTGATTTATGACCTTACGATTGTGTTAAGTATATGAGCTTTAACTACATTGCTTTAAAGTATGCCTTCAAATCAGGTAATCCTAAACCCCATTGGTGTATGGATTGACTTAACTTATCCCAGTTAATTGTTGCCCTCTAACCCTCTCAAATAAATTCCTTCAACTCTTTGTTAGTTGTCATACATAACTTTTCCTGTAGTCTCTCTTCCCACATAACATTAGCTGCCACAACAGAAACCTTTTTAGCTGATGCACCTAAATACTTCTTGTGTTCTCATATATGGGTATTGCTGATCCAATTCATTTGTGAGTACTTATCCTTTATCTTGTCTTCATTTAATGTATGTCCTGAAAAGACTTCAAACTTTCTGAAAATATTCCACAAAGCAAAAAAGTCCTTTTTTATATTTATTCAGTACAAATTAATATCGTCTGCAAATGAAGGTAACTTTTCTTTATTACCAGACCACTTA
>NC_056742.1:10156767-10166767 GCF_019279795.1 Protopterus annectens
GATCCAGTTTGTAATGAGCAATAAAGGTATGAGGATTAGCATAAGTTGTGCCTGCACAAGTATCATTTAGGGAAGATCTAGACAAAAAATCTGAAGTAGCAGCCGTAGATCTAGTACAATGTGCTCTTGGTGGTTTGGGTAAGGAAATGCCCAATTTTATTATAAACAAAAGTAATACAATCAGTTAAACATTTAGGTAATGTAACTTGAGACTGATTTACCCAGTTTCAGGTCTGTAAAGGATGTAAACAGTTGTACTGTTTTTCTAAAATCTTTCATTCTGTGTAAGTAAAATGTAATTTTCTGTGATCATCCAACAGGTGTAGCATATGCTCTCCTTTATTTAAAAAATTTGGAAACAAGACTGACAGGTTGATAGTTTGATTATTATTGAATTTTGACACCACCTTAGGAAGAAAGGAAGGATTAGTTCTCAAGGATACTCTATATTTATGAAAAATTAAATAAGGAGGTTTAGAAGACAAGACCTGTAATTCTGAAACTCTCTTGGCAATTGCAGTGAATTGCAATAGGTACTAAAAAGGCAGTTTTCCAGGTCAGAATTTTTTTGCGACCAAATTATGAATCTTTTCCATTTGCTTTTGTAAAGTTTCCTAGTGAAAGATTTGTGGGATGATAACAGAATGTGATGGACAGGGGAGGGGAGCCTAGACTGTCTAGCAATCAATGGAACTGGAGAAACCAGGCAGTTAATTTTAAGCCTTGAATGGTTGGGTGAATCAAGTTCATCAAGTGAGACGGAATTCTGTATCTGGATCCAGAGGCCATGGTGGATGGATAAGATGAGGCCAGAAGTAGGGAAACGATGTTTGTCGAGGCCAATAAGAAGCAATGAGGATTACTGAGCTCTTCAATCAAGATGCTTTCTGAAGAAATTTGGGGATCATGGGTAACAGAGGATAGGCATAAAGGAGACCGGTGGGCGATTTGTGAATTAGAGCATCTCTGAGTGACTCCCCCATTGGGGAGGATGAGAGGAAAGACCCTGCTGCACTTATTGTTGATAGGGGATGTGAAAAGGTCACAGCACAGTTTACCCCATCGATGGAAAGTTTTGTCCGTCACGTTTGTGTTGAAAGGCCACTTTTGAGGCATCAGAATAGACCTGCTTAACATGTCTACATTCACACTAGACTTCCCAGAATGTCCATTGTTATCAGAAATCAGTTGGGTGAGATCACCCATTTCCACACACTCAAGACTTCTCAATACAGGGGATAAGATTTGGTTCCCTTTTGTTTGTTGATGTACCAGACTACTGACATGTTTTCTGTCTGAACTGCAATAGTCCCAGTGGGAAGAGTGTCTTGGAAGGCTTTCAGTGCTAGGTGGACAGTTCTCATATCCAGGACATTGATATGCATGTTGGCCTCATCGGGGGACCATGTGCCTTGGACTGTCCTTCCCAGGAAGTGCCCCACCCACCCAGTCTGGGATGCATCCGTGGTCACTATGGCCTTGGGTTGGGGAGAACAAAGGGGCACCCTTCTTGCACTTGACAGGAGTGTATCCAACATAGAAGATAGTTTTTGCAAGCCTGAGTTATTTTATCTGACTGGGCAGGGAATGGTAAAGAATAGGCAACTGAGTTGCTAATGTCCTCTGGAGCATTCTCATATGGTACCAGGATGATTGGTGCTAATATGGACCCTAAAGCTTGAAGAATTAGCCAAGCTGAGAGAGAAGAGTTTTGAATGATCTTTCTGACCTGGAACTGAATAGTCTGAACTCTGGAGCAAGGGAGAGATACTGTTTATGTAATCTTGTTGAATGAAGTGCCTATGAATTCCAAAGTCTGTGATGGTTTCAGATGAGACTTGTTATACTTAATTAAAATGCCTAGGTGGGAGTATACCTGGAGTACATAATCCCATGCTTGGATCGGTTGATGTCTTGTCGGAGTGTTGATAAGCCAGTCGTTTAGATATGGAAACACCTGGAATCCTTGCAGTCTCAAGTAAGCTGCCGCTACTTCTATACACTTGGTAAACACCCTGGGGGCTGTGATGAGACCAAAGTGCAGAGTTCTGAACTTGTAATGACTGGCTTCCAGCCAGAAGTGTAGATATCTTCTGGATCACTTGTTCATTTTTATATGATAGTACGCATCCTGAAGATCTATCTAGCACATTCAATCATCCTTGTGCAGAAAAGGCAGAATGGACTGAATCATGACCATCCGAAACTTCGTATAGTGAACCGATAGATTTAGGTTGCTGAGATCCAAAATTGGTCTCCAGTCTACTGTTTTCTTTGGCATTAAAAAGAATTTTGAATAAGTTCTGCACTCTTTCTGGTCTGGGAGGAGCTCTTGGATGACGCTCTTTTCTAGCAGCTTGTTCATGTTTAGTGCTGCTGTTTTCCTCTGACTGAGTAGAAAATTGGGAATTTTCTTTGAGAGCAACACAGGTGAATGGGAATTATGGTATGATATAACCTCTGGATATTATCCTCTGCAACCATGAATCTTTTTAAATTTCTAGCTAAGCTCTCTGGTGCAGGGATAAGTAACTCCTGACTGCCTTCAGAGAAGGACAGTCGGGCTCCCTTTCAGGAGTGCTGGTAGGATCTGTCAAAGAAAGAATCCCTAGATACTTGATTTTGGGGACCCCCTCTGCTGCATGGGCAGTGTCTTCCTTTAGAATTCCCTCCTTTAGGGACTGTGGGATTTATTAAACCACTTTTGTTGACCATCTCTTTGATTCCTAGAAAAGGTTCATTAAGATGTCAAAAAACATGCACCCAAAGCAGACAGAGTTTTACCTTCTTGCTCACACCTAGAGAGTGTGTCCTGCACTTTGGGGCCAAATAAGGAAGATCCATCAAAGGGAGCATTGCTGAAGGATGCTTTGAAGAGTTTTGCAAAGTCACACAAGCACATCCAGGCATGCCATCTAATGGAAATGCCTGAACCAGCTGCCTGTGAGGTACCTTCTGCTGCATGAGAGATGAGCCTCAGGGATGAGTTGGAAATGGATTGGAGGGTAGCCACCTGCAAAGCAACAATACTCTCTGCCTTGGAGGTTATGGTCCCAGAGAGGGATCTGGGCAGTTCTTTTATCAGATCCCTCTGGAAATTTTCTAAAGTGTCAGATACTTCAGTGACCAAAGGGCAAGGTTGCTGAAGCATGAACACGACATCGAAATCTGTCCATCACCCTAGACTCCCTGTTAAGGAGATGGACAGAGGAACTTTGTTCCAGTAGTTCCTTCATGGTGGCATGACCATAGCATCGTCCGGTACTCCTTTATTCCAGAAAGATCTGTCTTTTGGTGTTGCCAGGGTCCTGTTTAGCCATTTGGAGATTGGTTCAGTGGTGTCGGGTTCCTTCCATGTTCCCCGAGAGACCAAATCAATGAGCTCATCAGCGGACAGAGTCACCCAGGAGGTAGGCAGGCCAGCACCAGTAGCCTCAAGGAATACTGACTCCTCTTGAGAAAGCTTGTTGGGAAACCAGCCACCCCATTGCTTTAAGAATTCCAGAATGTCTCCAAATGGAATGTCTTCAGGTGGTATACTTGGGGAACCCTTCTCCCTCATCAAAGTCAGTATATTCTGGGATGGACTCTTAAGGAGAGTCTTAAGTGCTCCTTTTTCTTCCTGGGAACCTCTTTGGTGGGCTGTTCCGGAGAGGCATCAGAAGAAATCTTTATACCCTGTTGGGTATCCTGGAGACTAACTTATGATGACTGTCCTTGTGGTAAGAATGGTTAAGGCTCAAGACACAA
Organism: Protopterus annectens; assembly: GCF_019279795.1. Lineage (NCBI taxonomy): Eukaryota > Metazoa > Chordata > Ceratodontiformes > Protopteridae > Protopterus > Protopterus annectens. The sequence continues at coordinate 10,160,518 of NC_056742.1, forward strand.
AGAAGAATGGACGAGGGTGGACAGAGCCGAAGAAGGTGGAGAAGTTTGAGCTCTAGAAAATAAAATGCTCTCTCCACTACCTCAAATGCTGAGTGCCTCAGAGGGAAAGAAATCGACAGCTAAAGAAAATGCTTATGGTCCGAAGGCTCCTTCCTCCCTAAAGGCAAAGCACTCGAGGAGGGAGTCAGAGTTGAGCTATCTAATGCAGAGGATCTGAGGGGGAAAGATAGCTATGACAACTTCAGAGTCGACTCCAACCTGTCAGATCCAGTAATGACACTACAGGTCAGAAGCACTCAGACACGCTACTGGAGACAAAGATACCAGTATCTTCTGGTATGTTGAGAATGACTCTGGAATCATTGGATCTGACAACACTGAAACTATAGGTTGGATTGGACAAGGAGCAAGTGGGGGGTGTATTCATAAGCTCCTGTGGACCTGATGGGCTTGGAGCCGGGGAAAACCCCATTTGTATCTGCATCAAGAGAAACCTCCTCATCATTTTGTCCATGACCGCTTCAGTCAAGCTTTTGGAAGAACAGGTCAAGTTGCTATGAAGAAAGGTCTAGATTGACAGTATTTAGGAGACCATTTTAAAAAGGGAGAGGGCAACCTGGATGTAATCAGATCCAGAGCCAAGAGTGGCGATCAGATCCGAGGAGACTTGTCTTTTCTGATCTTCAGATCCGAGGACCTAGGATCCAAAGTTTTAGCTGTTTTCTATGGAGATTCTGAATCTGGAGCCGAAGAAGTGAATGGCACCAGGCAACACTTCCTAGAATCTTTTTTATTTGAGCTGATGGGGGTTTGAGCCCCTGACGATGTGGCAGAAGTGGAAGACTTAGAAGGCAGCAAGCCTCTGAGTATCAGTTTATTTTACTTGTCGGCAAGAGCCCTAGAGTTAAACCCTTACAAATATCACAACTGTCATCAAGATGTGAAGGGCCCTAAATGCTTTTAACATGCGCATCAGATAAAGGAATTTTGTGGCTGCTGGCCATATATTTCTTGAAACCCGAAAGTTTTATTACCATACTTGCAGATGAAAATAGTAAAGTGTAAGAATAAAGAAATATATTACTTTTTTTTTTTTGGCAAAGGGTGAAAGTTTTAGGAGGAAAATACCAACAATGGTATATACAGATGTACTAAAAAGTACCAACAATGGCAAATTATAGAGTACACTAATACTGAAAAAAATTGAAAAACTTTAAAGAAGGTCAGAAAACAGGGACGAATCATAATTCTGTCTATAAACTGGCTAAAATTTTTGTAAATATAAAGTCATTAGGTTTTATCTATTTTTAACTAGTATTTTCACATTATGTCTAATTTGGTATAATTATTTAGTGTAGATGTTTTATGTTATTTTTGAATATTGTAAACATTTTTCTTAAAATGCTTTTGCAGTACTTTGGAGCTTTTTTCTCCAAGCCTCCTCTGAAAAGGGGCACCTACCCATTCGGACTTTTCTGGTAATCAGATGTCAATAAATAAGTAATCGTTATTTGTCTCATCTTGTTCCCACCCTATTGTAACTCTTCCCCCTCATTCCATCTGTATGTCTAACCACTCAACGACATAAACAATTTGTTGACAATTGATATAAGACGTTATTAACCCAGTCTTTCTTCCATTTGGTGCATTATCTGGTGTAGTCACTTAGCCTTATGTGTGTGAGCATATTTTTGTTTTAGTCACATCAGTGTACTATTACTGGTTGACTCAGGTACAAAAAATGTGAAATGCAGACAACTGTGACAGTTGCAAAAATTAAGGCATGTTTATTGGAAGATGCTGATGAGGTCATGGAGAATGACTTTTATATATTCCAAAAAATTCTAATAAATCATCCAGAGACTTGGGAGGAAGATACAGTCACAGGCTGTTCATTGCAGAAAAATGCTGAACTTGACTGGAACAACTTTGAAGGGGGGTAGAAGGAACACTTTTTATGACTTGCGAATCTGGTGGGCATGGTCATTTTTAGGAGTCAGTGCTAGAAGCAACTGATGGGTTTTGGTCCATTTCTGGAAATCAGGTTACTGGGGCAGTTAAATAGTTCCATGCTGGCAAGGTGGTAGAAATAGATGCAGTCTGTATGTGAATGTTGAAGGTACTGGTTGTTGTTAGGATATTGTGGGTCACATGCCTTTTTAATTCTGCTTCAAAAGGAGGGATAGTAACTCTGAAGTGGTAATGCGGGTGGTGGTGGTCCCCTTTTTCTATAGAAAACAGGAAGTTGTCTTCAAGTTGTAATGGCATCCAGCTTCTTAGTCCTCCTGAAGCAGCTTGCATCAGTGTTGTGGAAAGAAGAGTTCATTAGGTAGTCCAACTTCTGATACAGGAGGAGTAATGTTGATGTTTCCCTGGCCGTATTATAATGGATAAACTGTACTTGTGTAGCTGTTGGGGGGGCGGGGGTTTGCAAAGACAATCTAAGGTTGTTTTGTTGACCTGGTGGAGGTAAATGTCTGTGTATGATGTAATGCCTTGTGGGAGATGCTGAGAAAACATGTGGTCCAAGGACTGCTGCTGTATGCCATCTGGGCCATATATTTCTGGAGTGACAGCCGAGTCCACATTCTTGATATTAAGTTGAATACGTTCAAGGTGCACACACAAAACTACTCCCAAGGGCAAGTCTCCTGTCTTTTAAAACCATTCTGAAAGACTTCCTAGGCAGAATCTGGTTTTGTTGTTGCTCAGCCCACAGGGTAAACTATCCCTAAATATGAACAAGTATCTATTCATACTTTGCACCTCCTTACTCTCACTTCTTTACTCGTTTCTTTACATCAGTCAGATTTTCTCCTCATGATTTTCTGTAATAATATTTCAGATCACTGGTGAAGTTTGGGAAGTATCCACTCTGGGGACATGAGAACTGCATCTTTTAATATTTACAGATTATGTAGTCTTCTTGGCTTTATGAGGCAGTTATTTCAGGCATGTATGCCACTGCAATGGGACATCTTGCTCTTCTTTTCAACACCTGCTTTGCTTCTGTTGAAAAGGCAAACATTTTCTGTGACTGCTATAATCATGTGCAGAAAGGTAATTCTTTTGTATTTTTTCCTGGCATGTGGTTAACATATCAGCAGAATGAGTTAGTTATGAATGTAGATGTATCATTAAGTATATTTATCTTTTTTTATAATGAACTGTGAGTTGGATGTCTTGTGTACAATGCATTTTACTTCATTTAATGGCAACATCTTAACATAATGGTTGTGTAGGAAATTGCAGAATATCATCTCTGATAGCTGTTCACTGTTCCCCATTCTCCTTACCATCAGTCTCCAGTTTGTCTTTCTCGCCACCCCCCCCCCCACACACACACACAAACTAAGCTGTTTGCCTTTTTAGACATGTAACATCAGCACTTCTCTTCATGCCCGTTCATGTCTTATTACGTGACCATTATGGCTCCTTATCAGAAATGTCAGAGATTTGGGGTGCATGGCTAGGTTTAAAAAGGCCCTTGTGGTCATTAGCCCAGTACATACCTATAAACCTATGTTTCCAAGTCCCACAGCTTCAGAAAGTAAGGTACAACTGCAGCATTAGTACCGTAATACTCAAATGCCACTGAAATGGGCTTCACCCACCAGCACCCCTGACACCCTTGCTTCTTGCATTTGCTGATGCTGTGATTGCTTTACCCTGGGATGTGAAGGATGCTCTGCAGTACTGCAGTCTCAGATTTAGTATAATCCCCATATTTGCACTTTCAGTTTTCCTGCTTCCTCTTCTGAGTGTCACATTTATGGTGTTCACAATTTCAAAAAGAGCTCAGTGTGCATGCAAGCATTTGACTCTGGCAAAAGCATGTTTTGTTTTTCTAGCTGCTGTAAACACTATGTACAAGTAGCATGGCTGAGAGTTTGTAGTTGAAAAAGAATATAGCACCTACACTGCTCCAAAGCACTCATTCCCTAATCTCCAAAGTCAAGGACACTTAGCCACAAAGGTTGACAAAATAAGGGGACATGAATTAAGGTTCATTTTCTGAAGTAACGTGTGTAACTTTTACTTCTCTTCCTTTTCTCAAAAGAATCATCAATTTTTAAGGTGGAAATTGCAAATTTTTGTGGCAAATCAGGGGCAGTTGAAAGATATTCCCCTCCCTTTCCCCCCATTATACAAAACTGACTAAGTTAAAAACAGAGAAACTAGACTCTTCAGTTTTGAAAAGGCTTTGAAACGCAGACAAAATGCAGCCGTTTATTTTATACTGAGGATGGTTCGTTTACAGAGGGGTGTTTGTACAAGTGGATCATATGTATGTTCACTTGTCTGACAAGATGGCTACAGTGATATGCAACAACAAAGTTTCCTTCTGGGTAAAGTTGTCCAACAAAAGTATGTGAAGCCGTACTAGATGTCCTTCAAGAATGCAACTGCAGTCCTTACATATGGGTTGTCCTGCCTCAGGCAGCCCTTCGGTCGGCCGGATTCCAAAGTCTGGGTCCGGCGTCGGCTGATGTCGCCTCCTCCCCGACGTATGTGAAGCCGTACTAGTTTCTCCACAGCTTGTGAACATTAACCATTTTAATGGATCTGTGTGCTGTAAGCATAGGTTATACACTGGTACCTAACTGTTATTAGAATCTGTCTTGTAAAACAGTTCGTCACATTAACACATTTTGCGGATTTTGATGTTAAAATAAAAATGAATATAACAATGGGATATGTGAAATTTAGAAAAAAAATTCATACTGAAAAGCCGGTCATTCCCAGACGTGTGTGTTACAACCTCACACTCCGATGCAAATCGTTTACATTTCTGATCTAGTTCCACTCAGTTTTCTTCCACTGCAAAACCTTGATAGCATCGCTTCTTTGAAGGCTGACTGTGATATTATTTTGCAGTCATCAGCAAAAGCCAGCACTGCTTTTATTATAAAGAAGGAGGTTGGATAATATCTCCAGACAATGAAATGGGACTGCTTTTCTCAAAACCTGACATATTTCTTTTTGATGTAATAAACTCCATTTCAAAGAGGATCTGATCATAAATGTGATAAGGCTGCAACATTTCCCAGCACAGAAAATATGATCGGAGTGGGCTTTGATTATTTTTAATGTATCATTTCTGTCAGATAAAATCACAATTAAAATAAAGATCACAAATGTGTCCCAGCCCTGATCACATAATCATTTTAGGGTTTTCCTATAGTTAGTGCATATACTACATTTTTCTTGTTATATTGTAGCATTTCAAAATTTTATCATTAAAAGAAATGGGTCGAGTTTCCTTCCTTTCTTTACTGTTGAAACTTCTGTGCATCATGCTATGAGTGAAACAATACTTTTGCAGACTGCAAACTGTTTAGCTGTCATTTGAGGGAGAGTCGGTATGTTTTTCTAAAATTGTCTCCGTCCACTAATACAATGTCTCCCTTTGTTTTGCTCTCACCAGTGTGTGTCTGTATACTTGCAAAACCATAACTCTCAACTTCTTGACATAAGAAATCTGGACAAAGCCAAAAACAAAGGGGGTATAAAGGTCCAAAAATTGGGACAGACTATAAATATTGCTCATATAAACTTAGAAAGTTGCCTGAATAACAGATTTTGTGTTGGCATGCATGTTCTGAAGGATATGAAGTCTGAAACTTAAAAGTATGTCATTATTTAGTGACTTCATTTCTCAATGATTTACCAGAAAGCCACACATTTTATGAGAAGCAGAGCAAAAATATGAGGCAAAAATCGGTTGAGAGGTATGTTACACAGACACACACACGTATCTGTGACTGTACATCAGAATGTTGAGTGGAAAAATGTTGAATTTGAATTATGAAACAAAAGTCTGTCTCAAATATTGCTGCAAATTTTGGAATGGTTATACTTCTCAAACTCCTGGAATGCTCCAATGCTTCATTTCATGAAAGGGGAAAAATTGGTAGTTAAAGGGTTGGGTTTCTCAACTTGTGAGTTGATTTTCAATTTCTGACATTGTGAAGTACTGCTGTTTGTGTATGTGTAAGTGTATGTGTGTCTGTATTTGTATATGTATATATATATGTATATATATATATATATATATATATATATATATATATATGTCTATATATATATATATATATATATATATATGTATAGATATATGTGTATATATATATATATATATATATATATACACACAAAAAAGAGAGAAACACATAGACACACACGTGTGTGTGTGTGTGTGTGTGTGTATATACACACACACACACACACACACACACACACACACACA